>NC_064816.1:147981879-148049880 GCF_023721935.1 Panthera uncia
AAGAAAAGAAAAGAAAAGAAAAGAAAAGAAAAGAAAAGAAAAGAAAACCTGGGGAGAGAATGGAAGATTAATAGTCTTCCCATCAGGGTGCCTGGCTGGTTCAGTCAGTAAAGCATGCGACTCTTGATCTCAGGGTTGTAAGTTCAAGTCCCACGTTGGGTGTAGAGATTACTTGAAAATAAAATCTTTAAAATTCCTCCTATCAAGTGTGCTCAACACCACCTCTCCCGGGAGCCTCTCTGTCAAGCATTTCAGTATGAGAGGAGAGAGGGGGAGAGGAGGAGAGGGGGGAAAGGGTCTTTGAGGAGCTGAGGCCCAGGTTCTAATCCCAGCACGACCTCTATGACCTGGATGAACTCAGAACATCGCTTCACTTCAACATGGCTCAGTTTGCTTGTCTATAAATAGAAGGCTCACTAGACAGGGGGTCAGCAATGTCGCCAAAGTTTTAAAAACCTGAGACAGTGATATTGCTTTCCCTGTTGAATAAATAATAGATTTACTGGTTCATAACTCAAAAGGCACAAAGGAAAATGCTGAAAATATTCTCTTCCTCTCTGAGTTCCCTGTTGTTCAGTTCTTTTCTCAGAAGGAATCAATATCACCAACTTCCTGTGTGTCCTTCCAAAGTTGTTCTAAGCATATACAAGCTAATAAGGATATATCTTGCTCTTCTCTTTTTTCACAAATGGCATCAGAGTATAAATATTGCTTTTTGTACTGAAAAATGTATCTTGAAGATAATTTCACATCAACAAATAACATGGCAGCCAATTATGGCCAGGCTCCATGGGTTTGGGAATTAGAACAATTCCAAGTATTAGCCCGAGCATTATCTCCCCGCTGGAAGATAGAGACTAAATGACAACCCAACTCCACCTCACAGAGGTGGAGAGAAGACGATAAAAAAAAAAAAAAAAAAAAAAAGGCCCTTTGGGGGAGACTAATTAAGGGATGATTATTTTATCACGAAAGACTTTTATTATAAAACATGAACAAGAGTATTTCAGAAAGTGCTAAGGACTATGAAAAAAAAAAAGAGAGAGAGAGAGAGAAATGTCCGGGAGTGTGACTTGAGTGCTGAGGGATGAACTTTCTGAAGAGGCAACAAACAAGACCAGGGGTAAGCTGTTGCAGTGGACCAGATCACAGGTGATGCGGCACTGTAAAGGATTTTAGTAGCAACATGGCAAAAAATTTAAAAGATGAAGATTCGGCACAGATATTAGAGGTAAAGGTGACAGGGTCTGCTGATAGGACAATGCAACTGAGGGCCCATCAATAAGGAATGAATCAGCAGGGCTTGGTGACAGATTGAACGGGCGGGGGTGATGGGACAGGAGGGATCGGTGTTGGTTCTTGAGTTTGCGTCCCTGATACAGTGGGAACATGGAAATAAGAGGTTTCAGGGGAACATGAAGAGGTGAAATCTATCCATATTATATTTGTGGAGCCTATATGATAGTCAAGTGACTGTCAAGTAGTCTGTTGGCTACCTGCATCTGAAGTTCAAGGACATGCTCTTGGTTGTAGATAAAGATTTTTGGCGTTTACAAATATAGATAGCTAAAAACACTGGAATTAATTAGATGACCCAAGGAGAGCAGGAAAGTAAGACAAGCAAGGAGAAGACCTAACCAGCAAGCATGCCGATGAATGAATGGCAGGCGAAAGAGAAAATGTCCACAGATAAGCTTGAGCAGGACTAGCCCATTAAATAACGTTAAGTGTAAAATCCAAATGCTAAGTATCAAAAGTGTGTGCATTCAGTTTAACCAAGATCGGAAGAAAGCCTGGTAGCTACCACTAACCCTGGAGAGCAGATGGGATGCCCAAAAAGGGATAGCTGTGTCCTCCCCACGGCCCCCCCCCCCCACTCCCACTCAGTGGGAAGAGGAAGTCCATCCCAGATGCATTCCTGGGCTTCTCTCATTCCCCTGAAGCCAGGGCTCAGAGCACCTCAGAATAGGACCTCCAGCATCAAACATTCCCAGTGCTCACCAGTTCAAACCAAGAAATCGGCAGTGTGCTGATCAAATAATCAACAATCGATCGGCCAGAAGAAAAACCATGTACATCGTATCCTTTAGGATCCGAAGACCGAAGACCGAGTAGATTTCCTATTTTACCTTACCTGAGACAAGGGGAGCATATAGCCTCGATATTTTGTAGGCAAAAATTCAGTCTTTATGATTAGCCTAAACAGGAAGGGAGGTGAAAAAAATAATTTTGTTTTTATCAAAGCAAATAACTTTAAAAAAATCATAACTTTTCTTGTCACAGAGGTGAAAATGTAGACTTCACCATTATGAAGTGGCAAGAAGTATATTTTTATACATAATATGTAACCATATATTGTTATACATATATAACAATCTCTTTCAGTGGTCTCTCTCTGCTTTGCAAATGCACTTAGTCTTCAGTCACAGAGCAATGGCACATATATATATATATATATATACACACACACATACATATATATACACACACACACACACATATATATACACACACGCATGTGTGTATATATACATATACACACATGTGTATATATATATATACATATATATGTGTGTGTATATATATATATATATATATATATACGTATATACATATATGTGTGTGTGTGTGTGTGTGTGTGTGTGTGTGCATATATATAGCTCCCAGTTCCTGCTAATATTTGGTCTTTGACTCTGGTTTCTGACACAGAACACTGAGAATCCTTGGAATTCCCTGATCCAAAGGAGCATCATATGTTCTAATGAGATGGCTCTTGGTGAGCTCCTGAATGGGGGGCCGGTCATAAAAGACCAAGCCGTGATTAGAACCTTGGATCTTTCAGCCCTGTCCCCCATCCTCTGGAGAGAGAGGAGGGGGTGGAAAATGAGCTGATAATCAGTCATGACTCCCGAACGAAGCCTCCGTAAAAATCCCTAACACGCAAGGTTCAGAGAGCTGCCAGGCGGGTGAACACATCTATGGGCTGGGCCGGGTGGGTGGGTGTGCCAGAAACTCCACAGAGACAGAAGCTCCGCTCTCAGGACCCTTCCAGACCTTGCCCTGTGTCCATCTCTTCATCTGGCTGTTCATCTGTTTCTTCTAAAATCTCCTTTGTAATAAAACTGCAATAGTAAGTAAACTGTTTTCCGGGGTTCTGCGAGCTTCTCTACCAAATTAGTGCGTCCGAAGAACAATTTGTGGCAACTTCCAATTTGTAGCAAGTTGGACAGAAATTGTGGAGAACCTGGGGACCTACTACTTGTGATTGGTGTCTGAGATGGGTGACAGCCTCGTGGGACTGAGCCCTACACTTGTAGGGTTAGGTTCAGATCCACTTAGGGTCAGAATTGAATCGAACTGTATACCAGCCGGCTGGTGTTGAAAAACTGGTTGGTGTGTAAATAACCCACACACTTAGTGTCGGAAGTGCAGATGTCAGAAGTACTGAGTGTGAGCGTGTAAAGGAAAACAGAAGTTTCTCCTCAACAATTATGTTTTGCTGTATAATTGCTAACAGGGCCAATATCCACATAAGAGAACGAGAAGAAACTTACAGCTGCTCCTCTGTTGACATGTTTATTCCCAAAATTATTTTAAGCCTTCTACCATTTAAGAGAGATAAGCCTCATTTTTTTTTGCACCACCACTCCCCTCCCCCCGCCATGCCGCAAAGTTGGCAAAATGTTTTGCCAAGCCTGATTCCCTTTTCTAAAACACACTTGGGAAATTAAAATACACCTAAAAGGAAGTAAATAGTTGCCACAACAAATGATGACAGTCAAAGCACTGGTTTCTAATAAAGTACATATTAATTTTGTGTATAGACAAATAAAGAGAATCATATTCCGTCAGTTTTCTAATTGCCCTTCTCTGTTGCGGTTATTAACCAGGGTTTGGGCTTTCTTGGTAGCTTTATTGCTCCTTCCTGAGGGATGTTTTAAAATTCCAGCTCACTTCTACTCCCGTAGGGCTCCAAAGCTCAGAGTGGGGCTTAATTTATGCCCCAGGGAAGAATAGTCTTTCCTCAACACATTAAGGTAATAATTAGGTGCTTTGATATCTCCTAATATATTCTAAGGGTAACTTGCTCCAAGGCACCCAGGAGACAGTAGCCTGAGGGGCCCTGTTAATTTAAGGGAGGCTCCAAGTTGCTGAACATTCAATGGAACACCTTTCCCACGCCCAGGCCCAGAAGACACCACGCACTTATCCTGGGGCAGATGAGGACAAGCAGCCACAATCTGGTTCAGCATTCCCCCTCTGCTTTGCAAATGCACTTAGACACAGTCTTCCGTCACAGGGCAAGGGCACTTTAAAACAGTGACTCCTAGGGGTGCCTGGGTGGCTCAGTCAGTTAAGCGTCCAACTTCGGCTCCGGTCATGATCTCAACGTTGGTGAGTTCAAGCCCTGTGTCGAGCTCTGTGCTGACAGCTCGGAGCCTGGAGCCTGCTTTGGATTCTGTGTTTCCTTCTCTCTCTCTCTCTCTCTCTGCACTCCCCACTTGCACTCTGTCTCTCTCTCTCTCAAAAATAAATAAACATTGAAACACACACACACACACACACACACACACACACACACACACACACACAGTGACTCCTAAATGTGAAAGGGGCTTCTGATCAAACTAAACTCTTGCAACAAATCCTCAAGAAATGAATAGATTGCGTTTGTTTCCTACCTCATACGGCACTTCTGCCTAGCATTTCGTCTAACAAGATAAAGATCAGCCTTAGGGACGGAAAAGTTGACACACGTTCAATCTAGTGCACTCTGCTGGCCTCACCATCAAACAAACGTCATTTAATGAGCAAATAGCTCTTAGCAGCCATCACTTCAATCAATCAATCAATCAATCAACCAGTCATTCGCTGAAAAATTAGCCCAAGTGGGGTCTTATCCATCTGCAACTTATTGATGCTATTGACCCATTGACCACAGAGTGTGTGTAAGTATCTGGGGGTGTACACATCCTCCTGTCAAGCACCCCCCAGCTGAAGTCTTTACCCTTGTGCATGGCCAGACACACCACAGCCCACCATTGTCCGCAGGAAGACAAACCAGATGTACGAGGGAGAGAAAGAGGTCAGCAAGGAGAAGTAGGCTCCCCACAGGAACGAGATGAACAAAATCTAAAGCAACAAAAGGAGACTTATTAATGGGGCCTGCGTCAAAGGAAGGCACAGGAGAAAATTTAACTTCCGAAGGTGATTTCGTAATTTCCATCCGGACGCTTGCTTCTCTGAGGAGCTAATGCACAGGCAGATCACCAATCTCTCCGGATCTTCAAGTGACACAAACAGTGCCACTGTAGTGCCTGAAAGCCCAGGCGTTCCAAATTTACACCATGTGTCAAAACCGCCCAACTGCCTCCACCCTGACAGGTGACAGGAGCCTAAACTTGTAAATCAGGGTGCAAAAAATTGCCCTCACTAGAGCACCGTGAAGCACGGTCTTGGAATGGGCATGAGGAGAAAATTTTCAGTAATGGCTTTTTCTCTCTTTCTTCGTACTTTAAGAATAGTACAAATTCACAGTAGAGAATATGGAAGAAAAAGAGAAAAACAAAATATTTAAATCTTGCTTGACTTGCTTGACTCCCCAACCCAAAGAAAATACTATTAACATGTTTTTATTCTATTTTCCCTGTTTCAAAGGAAAAAATATTTTTAATGGCTGCAAAATATTCCAATGGAAAGAAGGACTAGAATACATAATACAATGCATAAACCCGTCCCCTATAGTTTAATGCTGAGGTTTTCTCACTATTACAATTAGCCGTGACAATGTCTGTGCATAAATCTCTGTGGTTCTCTGGTGATCCAAACAGGCTAGATTTCTGGAATGAAAATGATCAGGGGCACCTGGGTGGTTCATCCAACTCTTGGTTTCAGCTCAGATCATGATTTCACAGTTTGTGAGTTTGAGCTTGGGATTCTCTCTCCCTCTCTCTCTGCCCCCCCTCCCCACACACACACACACTCTCTCTCTTTCCCAAAATAAGTATTTTTTTAAAAAAGAGAGAGAGAAGCAGTGGTGGCATCATCACAAAGGAAAACATAAAAGAGAATTACAAATCCTTCTTCAAGGCCAACCTACCTTCCAGCGGCCATATCTGTCAGCCAGAAGGCCAAAGACGATGCTGAATACCATGTAGCCAAAAAACACCATCTGGAGGTGGAGTGAGAAAAAATTATCCTGTGGGCAGGCTAATATGCTGCTTACTCCGTTTCCCATTCCTCCATTTTAACGAAAAGTCGACTGGAAGCGTGTGAAGGTAAAGGAAAGTGAAGAACGTGTGTTCACAAAACTTTCCTGTCTCTGGTTAACATGTTCAGGGCTCCAGAGGCTGACGTCTCCCCTTGGCTCCAGTGTCCCCTGGAGACACTGCCTCCAGGTGGAAACAGGAGTCGAAGGAACAGGTCACTGCTTCCCCTCTGATCCAAGATGATGGCACTGGCCTCATTCTACTCAGATGTATCATCGTGAATTTCCATTTTAAGAATTAAAAAAAAAAACCTCCAGTCATTCATGACCTGCCTTATTCCACACATAAGTTGAGACTTCTAGAAGCAATTTTCCTTTGTGTTCTCACAGGTAAACAGAAACTTTAAACAAACACCAAAAGAATCATTTAGAAACACTCTTCAAAACTAATACAAATCTATTTCTTTTCCTCACTTGCTCTCACAATGGCTTGTCCTACACTGATAAAATTCAAGAAGCTAGATATGATTACCAGCATTTTAACTCAACCTGAGCTGTGATCTGATGTCTGTGCCTTTAGGCTACTTATTTTTCTTCTTTCAAGCAGTTCCAGGCTTCACTAGCTTTCCTTCCTAGTAAGATCTCGGACTGATTGCCTCTAGGGTAATCAAAGGGAAGGTGTGTGTTAGCTTGCATTTCTAAGACATTTTCAATAAGAGAGCTGTTTCTCTCTGCCTGCTTTGCTTTCTTTCTTTCTCCCTTCCCTACTCATCTTAAGGAAGACTCAAACACATTTCTTCCACTGGGAACTATATTAAAAAAGAAAACAACAACCCATATCTATTCTTGAATACAAAGCCATGTTTCTCCTCTGTGCACTGTACTTTCCAGGATAGAAGGGGGGGCGGGGGGGGGAGGGAAGAAGTCAGTGCTTTCTAAATGCCAAGACTTTTTATTCTGGAATATTTTCTTTCTGATTGTTGGTTTTAATGTGCACTTTTTCTTTTAAATTTTTTTTTCTTAACATTTATTTATTATTGAGAGACAGAGAGAGATAGAGCATGAGCATGGGAGGGGCAAAGAGAGGAGGAGACACAGAATCTGAAACAGGCTCCAGGCTCTGAGCAGTCAGCACAGAGCCTGACACGGGGCTCGAACTCATGGACTGTGAGATCATGACCTGAGCTGAAGTCGGACACTCAACCAACTGAGCCACCCAGGCACCCCAATGTGCACTTTTTTTTTTGAAAGATGATAGCTGATAGCAAGATTTTTTACCTCTTTCTCATTGTCTAATGACCTTAATTATCAATTATCAAATATGTGTGTGTGTGTGTATATGTGCGTGTGTGTGTGTATTAATGTCAACCCTATGTCAGCCACTCAGTTAAAAAAAAATTATACCAGTTAAAAAATAATTATATCAGGGGCACATGGGTGGCTCAGTTGGTTAAGTATCTGACTCTTGATTTCAGCTCAGGTCATGATCTCATAGTTCATGAGTTCAAGCCCCACATCAGGCTCCGCGCTGACAGTGTGGAGCCTATTTGGGATTCTCTCCCTCCCTCTCTCTGCCTCCCCCCTCTCTCTCAAAAATTAAAAAAAAAATTAATTTTTTGCAAACTTAAGAAAAAAATCATGTCAGTGGGGTGCCTGGTGGCTTAGTCAGTTAAGCATCAACTCTTGATCTCGGCTCAGGTCCTGATCTCAGATCCTGAGCTCAAGTCCTGCATTGGGCTCTGTGCTGGGTGTGAAAACTACAAAAAAAATCATATCAGTTGGTGAATCTCAAAATTTGGGTACCCATGAAATTAAGCAGTTTCTATCATGGAGTTATCAAACTCCCTCCAAGAGGGAAGAAGACTTGACCAGACTTGAATAAAAGGAAGTCATACACAAACCACCCAGGGCAGAGAGGAAAGTGGCTCTTTGGATTTAAAACATTTTTGTTCATTGAGTTGCTATGTTGCATCTAAGTTGCAACCAGATTAAATTTAATTAACTATTTAATAAAGGTGAAGGAAAGAGTCAAATAAGATTAAATTTAAAGTTTCCTCTGTTCGCTCCCATCAGTGGCAGTTGTCTTTTTTTTTCTTTCCTGTTTTCTTTCCATTCAGGGTAAAGAAATGACTTTCCTAAGGCTGAGTTTTTTATTATTAAGCATATCTGGAGCACAAACCTTGACTCAAAGCCTGTGTGAACCCCAAAGCTTGTGAACGCTGATCCTGTTGGAAAAGCACACAGAGGCTTGAAGACACAAAACTCTCTCTCTTTCTCCCTGCCTCTCCCCCCTCTCTTCCAAGGGGTCTGCCTTTTCTGCAGGCCCTTATTTCTAGCATAGAAATGACTCTTCTATTTCTGTTTCACACACCCCATGAAGTTTTGTTTCTTCAGTCACAAAACACGAGGAACCGTAATTCATCCACCTTCCTCAAGGTTTTACAATTAACTTCTCGGGCCAGGCTGACCAGAAGGTGGTGTTGGGGTTGGGGAAAGGGAAGCCTGGGAGATGGTGAACATGTGGCTACTTGGCTGAATCAGTCTGGGCCCCTCCTTGTAAGCAAGGCTGTGGTCAGTGAGCCCAGAGCACAGTTGCCCACGGTGGATGGGGCTCACAGCCAGGATGACAGACACTAATGAATGGTAGTCGGCCAGGAACTCTGAGCAAGAAATGGTCTCATCAGGGGTGACTTGAATTCCCTAGAGGACAGTTCTTGGAGAGGGGACCCACCTAACAAGGAAGTCGTGTTACTGCTGATGTTAGGGAGCCTCCTTAGATGCCACCGAGAACAACATAAACCCAACCAATGAAATGTCGGTTGTAAGTGTCAAAAGTGAACCATGTAATATAGTTTCATGAGGTGACAGACGCAAACACCGCAGCTGGACCTCCCAGCATCCTCGGGAATCAAGACGTATGTGGCCACAAAACCAGCCGGGGCGTGGTGCAGCTATCATTACACGAAACCTTACAACAGTCACTCTATGGGTCCAGGATCGACAAGCAATGCTCTCAAAATTGCAACTAACTTTTGTACATAGAAGAAAATGAAAAATGGCTGAGTCACCTAATTACAAGCCCAGGTAAGGTCTTCAGCTATTTTTATTTATACCCCTTCCCTTTTCTAAAAGTAGTAGAACTTCGGGGGTGCCTGGGTGGCTCAGTCAGTTAAGCGGTTGACTCTTGACTTCAGCTCAGGTCATGATCTCACGGTTGGTGGAAACTGCTTGGGATTCTGTCTCTCTCCCTCTCTCTCTGCCCCTTCCCTGCTGGTACTCTCTCACTGGCTCTCTCTCTCAAAATAAATGAATAAACTTTAAAAAATGTAATAGAAAATTTTATATATATATATATATATATATATATATATATATATATATATACACACACACACACACACACAAATTGGTTTCCATATAACACCCAGTGACCCAGTGCTCCTCCCAGCAGGGGCCCTCCTCAATGCCCATCACCCACCTTCCCCTCTCTCCCACTCCCCATCAGCCCTCAGTTTATTCTCAGTATTTAAGAGTCTCTTATGGTTTGCCTCCTTCCCTCTCTGTAACTTTTTCCCCCCTTCATCTCCCCCCGGTCTTCTGTTAAGTTTCTCAGGATCCACATAAGAGTGAAAACATATGGTATCTGTCGTTCTCTGCCTGACTTATTTCACTTAGCATAATAGTCACCAGTTCCATCCACGTTGCTACAAAAGGCCATATTTCATTCTTTCTCATCGCCAACTAGTATTCCATTGTGTATATAAACCACAGTTTCTTTATGCATTCATCAGTTGATGGACATTTAGGCTCTTTCCATAATTTGGCTATTGTTGAAAGTGCTGCTATAAACATTGGGGTACAAGTGCCCCTATGCATCAGTACGCCTGTATCCCTTGGGGAAATTCCTCGCAGTGCTACTGCTGGGTCATAGGGTAGATCTATTTTTAATTTTTTGAGGAACCTCCACACTGTTTTCCAGAGCGGCTGCACCAGTTTGCATTCCCACCAGCAGTGCAAGAAGTTTCCCCTTTCTCCACATCCTCGCCAGCATCTATAGTCTCCTGATTTGTTCATTTTAGCCACTCTGACTGGCGTGAGGTGGTATCTCAGTGTGTTTTTGATTTGTATTTCCCTGATGAGGAGTGATGTTGAGCATATTTTCAAGTGCCTGTTGGCCATCTGGATGTCTTCTTTAGAGAAGTGTCTATTCATGTCTTCTGCCCATTTCTTCATGGATTATTTGCTTTTTGGGTGTGGAGTTTAGTGAGTTCTTTACAGATTTTAGATACTAGCCCTTTGTCCGATATGTCATTTGCAAATATCTTTTCCCATTCCTTCGGTTGCCTTTTAGTTTTGCTGATTGTTTCCTTTGCAGTGCAGAAAATTTTTATGTTCATGAGGTCCCAATGAACTATTGGGGATGTGCCAAGTAAGAAATTGCTTTTAATTCCCTTGCCTTTGGGGATGTGTCAAGCAAGAAATTGCTACGGCTGAGGTCAGAGAGGTTTTTTCCTGCTTTCTCCTCTAGGGTCTTGATGGTTTCCTGTCTCACATTCAGGTCCTTCATCCATTTTGAGCTTATTTTTGTGAATGGTGTGAGAAAGTGGTCTAGTTTCAACCTTCTTCATGTTGCTGTCCAGTTCTCCCATCACCATTTGTTAAAGAGACTGTCTTTTTTCCATTGGATATTCTTTCCTGCTTTGTCAAAGATTAGTTGGCCATACTTTTGTGGGTCCAATTCTGGAGTCTCTATGCTATTCCATTGGTCTATGTGTCTGTTTTTGTGTCAATACCATGCTGTCTTGGTGATTACAGCTTTGTAGTAGAGGCTAAAGTCTGGGATTGTGATGCCTCCCGCTTCAGTTTTCTTCTCCAATATTACTTTGGCTATTCGGAGTCTTTTGTGGTTCCATACAAATTTTAGGATTGCTTCTTTGAGCTTCGAGAAGAATGCTGGTGCAATTTTGATTGGGATGGCACTGAATGTGTAGATTGCTTTGGGTGGTATTGACATTTTAACAATATTTATTCTTCCAATCCATGAGCACGGAATGTTTTTCCATTTCTTTGTATCTTCTTCAATTTCCTTCATAAGCTTTCTATAGTTTTCAGCATACAGATCTTTTACATCTTTGGCTAGGTTTATTCCTAGGTATTTTATGATTCTTGGTGCAATTGAGAATGGGATCAGTTTCTGTATTTGTCTTTCTGTTGCTTCATTACTAGTGTATAGAATGCAACTGATTTCTGTACATTGATTTTGTATCCTGCGACTTTGCTGAATTCATGTATCAGGTCTAGCAGACTTTTGGTGGAGTCTATCGGGTTTTCCATGTATAATATCATGTCATCTGCAAAAAGCGAAAGCTTGACTTCATCTTTGCCAATTTTGATGCCTTTGATTTCCTTTTGCTGTCTGATTGCTGATGCTAGAACTTCCAACACTATGTTAAACAACAGCGGTGAGAGTGGACATCCCTGTAGTGTTTCTGATCTCAGGGGGAAAGCTCTCAGTTTTTCCCCATTGACAATGATATTAGCTGTGGGCTTTTCATAAATGGCTTTTACAATGTTTAAGTATGTTCCTTCTATCCCAACTTTCTCGAGGGTTTTTATTAGGAAAGAATGCTGAATTTTGTCAAATGCTTTTTCTGCATTGATTGACAGGATCATATGGTTCTTTTCTTTTCTTTTATTAATGTGATGTATCATGTTGATTGATTTGTGAATGTTGAACCAGCCCTGCAGCCCAGGAATGAATCCCACTTGATCATGATGAATAATTCTTTTTATATGCTGTTGAATTTGGTTTGCTCGTATCTTGTTGAGAAGTTTTGCATCCATATTCATCATGGATATTGGCCTGTTGTTCTCTTTTTTTGCTGAGTCTCTGTCTGGTTTGGGAATCAAAGTAACGCTGGCTTCATAGAATGAGCCTGGAAGTTTTCCTTCCCTTTCTATTTTTTCGAACAGCTTGAGAAGGATAGGTATTATCTCTGCTTTAAATGTCTGGTAGAATTCTCCAGGGAAGCCATCTGGTCCTGGACTCTTATTTGTTGGGGGATTTTTGATAACTGATTCAATTTCTTCACTATGTATGGGTCTGTTCAAATTTTCTATTTCTTCCTGTTTGAGTTTTGGAAGTGTGTGGGTGCTTAGGAATTTGTCCATTTCTTCCAGGTTGTCCAGTTTGTTGGCATATAATTTTCCATCATATTCCCTGATAACTGCTTGTATTTCTGTGGTATTAGTTATAATAATTCCATTTTCATTCATGATTTGACCTATTTGGGTCATCTCCCTTTTCTTTTTGAGAAGACTAGCTAGAGGTTTATCAATTTTGTTTATTTTTTCAAAAAACCAACTCTTGGTTTCATTGATCTGCTCTACTGTTTTTTTTTTTAGATCCTAGATTGTTTATTTCTGCTCTGATCTTTATTATTTCTCTCATAATGGGTTTGGGATGTCTTTGCTGTTCTGCTTCTAGTTTCTGTAGGTGTGCTGTTAGATTTTGTATTTGGGATTTTTCTTGTTTCTTGAGATAGGCCTGGATTGCAATGTAGTTTCCTCTCAGAACTGCCTTCACTGCATCCCAAAGCATTTGGATTGTTGTATTTTCATTTTCATTTGTTTCCATATATTTTTAAATTTCTTCTCTAATCGCCTGGTTGACCCATTCATTCTTTAGTAGGGTATTCTTTAACCTCCATGCTTTTGGAGGTTTTCCAGACTAAAAAAGTACTATAAATTTTTTTAAGTTTATTTATTTGAGAGAGACAGAGCATGTAATTGGCGGGGGGGGGGGGGGGGGGGGGGGGCGGAGAGAGAGGGAGAGAGGGAGAGAGAGAATTCCAAGCAGGCTCCTCAATGGCAGCACGGAGCCTGACGCAGGGCTTGATCACCCAAATCCTGAGATCAGAACTGAGCTGAAACCAGGAGCCAGATGTTCAACCAACTGAGCCACCCACATGCCCCCAAAGTACTAGAACTTTAAAAAAAAAAAAAAAAAAAGGAAAAAGTGCAACAAAATTTAAAAAGGAACTTTAAAGAGGGAAATGGATGTAAGAAAATAAGCACATCTTTACATGTGCTGCTGGGACTGAGGCCTCCATGACAAAGAGAGAAGCACAACTGGGTGGACATTATATGTCATCTGAGATAACTCAGATCAGTCCCCGAGGTGAGAAGGAGGTTCCTGGTTCCCAACACAGATGAGAATTCCCAGGTCAAGAATTCCCCAGTGTGAGGAGGGGACAGCCCTTCCCCAGAAGTCTTCTGCAGCGAAAGCTGCTCTCTGCCCATAACCCGCAGAAGGCGAGGGGGATGGGGATAACTTCCAGCATTCTCCATGGCCAATTTCAGGCCATAACTCTTACTCTCTTACAGAGCCTCACCCTCTTTCAAGAACTCTGCCATGTGACTCTGTATCCCGTACCCATCACCACCCACCTGCCCTTGACACTCCCATTTCAGTGAGAATCTTGGCACCTGGCTCATCAGAGTTCTCTCTTAAGTCCTGCCTTCATGAAAACCAGCTTCAATACCCAAGTAAGTCAATTCTCCACTTCTCACCTTGTGCTTCTTTTGCCTCCTTGGCTGATGTAACCTCTCAAATACTTCCAGAACACGCTTCCTCACCTCCACTCACTCTGCTGCTTTACCACCACTAACTTATCTACCGTCCAACCTTATCTCCTCAGAGCTTTTGGAAAGCTGACCGTGTGTGTCCCTCCTTAAAGCCCATGAATGGCTCCCTGTCATCCACAGTGTGGCCTCCAACATTTTTAAGCATGAAGAACCTCTTTCAAGATTAAAAAAAAAGAAATAGATTTACCAGAGCTGTGCATGATGGGAAGTATACTTTAATATCCATTTAATGAGAAACACATGACAACTATGAAGTCAATGATGTGTTTGGGTGAAATTGATTCCTGTTACATAAAACAGTAATTTGAAAAACTATCATATAGGCCAACTATTTTTTGCTTGGAGAATTTGCACATGCTGATGCAAGTTGGGGCTCGGGAGCCTACAGTAGTCTCCAGAATGGAGTCCATGCATAGACTCCAAGATGCTTCTGGTCCCCACCTGTCTCTGCAGCCTTGTCTCATACTGCGCTCTCTTCCTGACTTTCTATTCAAGCAACACGGAACTGCCTGCACTCCCTCCAACACTCATGCCTGCACACAGCCTGCTGGCAATCAATTGGCACTTAATAAATACCTTTTGAAAGAATGATATATAATATCCTTAATTCCCTCTGTAGCAAAACTTGGGGTGCAATTCATAAGGCTATTCATAATCATCTTTGAGGAAAGTTGAATGCATAATACAGTTCACTGCAGTGAGGGTGATCTGATGATTGCCTAAGTGACTACGGTTCAACTAATTTGCAGTCTGACTCAAACCATAACTAATCCATGACTTAAGGGCTACTCTCTCTGATTGGCATTTGTCTTGTCTAACCTCTTGCTAGAGGCTAGAAAATAAGTAGTTCAAGGTTGTGCTCCCTACAGGAAAAGAGAGAAAAAAAAAAAAAAAACAGAGAAAGACCTAAAATGGTAGTTTGACCCTGACAACCCATGAGCTTTGGAAGCCAACACACCAAGCAGGGAGGGAGCCTCTGGTTCTCAGCCCTGTAGGATGGGGGAAGGGGAACAGAAATCCTAGGTTCTCAGTTGGTTCATTCAAAGCAGGCACTCACCGTGGTCACTAATGCCACCTGCCAATTCTCCAGCTGCCATTCACAGCGGATGACAGGAGACACGACTGCTATTAACATGATCTCCATGGCCTCGGCAACCTTAAAGAAGGAGAGAGAATTCCATGTCTTAGTATTCTTACATTCTTAGTATTCTGTCTGGTTTCTCATCAGTTCTGCCCATGTGTGCCTGTCTATCCATCCTTCTAATCCTAACCTCCTCCGTCCCCTTCCCCCATTTAGGGAGCATCTATTGTGAACTCACTCGGCCCTTCTAGTTGGATAAAGAAGTATAGTAGAACTCTGGCTTCCATGGATGTAATAGCTATGGTTTGAACAATTTGAGAGGGTTCCCACAGATTTATGACACGTATCTCTTTGTGATGTTGCTAATCTATGCATTTGCATGGCAGCACTATGAGGGTGTTGGGGTGGGGAGGGGGCAGCCACTTAGCTAGTGGAAGAATCTAGCTAATCACCAGCATCTACATCAACCTAGCTTTGCTGCTTCACACTCACGACTGTGAAAGTCTCAGGGCATAGCCTTTGCAGATGGATTTGTGAACTAGTCTCTGAACTCAAGAAGCTGAGATAGAAGGCAGGCTTCATGAAAACTAGAAGAGAGTAAAGCAGCACGTACAGAACAATGAGCTCATCATCAGGAAAGAGTGTCTATTCAGCAGACTTAGGGTACGCTGTGCTACTAAATATTTCTTTCAGTAGGAAGTTTGGGCATCATCCTTTGTTTATTTCTTGCAATCCGTTATGGAGTGAGTTTATCTCCCAGGGAAAGGAAGGAGCAGATGCTAGGGAAGAGTTGATAGTAATGTGGATTATGTATTATGATCTATTTGCATATTTATAACGTGAAGGTCTGGGATGAACGAAGTATAACGGTGTTAGCTATTACATGGGAATTGGAAAGGTATTGTAAAGGCTTGTCTCTTCTTGAAGAGTATTACAGTCATGCTTAGAGTTCAGATAGTGGGTATGTCTTAGCCCAAAAAGTATAATAAATAAGAGATGGCATGACAACCTCTGATGGATGTTTGGTTTATTATATATCTCTCAGTAATATAGAGCAGTTGGGTCAATATTAATCAGGACTCCACCCTTCTAAATGGTCTTAGGAGAAAGTAAGTCAATAAGGGATAAAGCTTTGCCTCACTCTGATACAGGAGGCTTAGGGGAGAGGGACCAGTGAGGACCTAGGGAAGGGGGCATCAAGGAGCAGCACTGCATAAGAAGATCTAAAGGCTCCTGGGTGTCCCCGTTGGTAGTGCATCTGACTTCGGCTCAGGTCATGATCTCATAGTCCATGGGTTCAAGTCCCATGTCAGGCTCTGTGCTGACAGCTCAGAACCTGGAGCCTGCTTCCAATTCTGTGTCTCCCTCTCTCTCTGCCCCTTCCCACTTGTGCTCTGTCTCTCTCTCAAAAATAAACATTAAAAAAAAGAAAAGAAAAAGAAGATCTTAGAAGACCTCAGAGGACACCGGGATGCAGGAAGCCTGGTCACAGACTGAGGCTGTGCTGCTGCTGTGATGCTATTACATATACCCTGGTCGTGTGAGGCCCTGAAACCCAATTATTGCTCCCACTGCCTCTGACCAAGAACTTTAACAGACCATGGCCTGGAGGAGCCATGCCCGTCGTTGTCAGCACACCTATTCTGATGAAAAGATCCATCCAAAGCAGCCCCATCCTAAAAACAGGGGAGTGATTTGGTTACAACACCCAATTAAACAGTTCTGTGGGGGGGGGGAGGGAGGGGGGAAGGAGGGAGGAAGAGACCTGGTAAACAGCCCTTCCTATCTTGATGCATTGGGAAGAACTGAAGCAACTTACAAAACACTTAAAGAAAACCAGAAGCTATTTCACAACAACATCAAGTATAAATAGGCAATAGACATACAATCTCCACAGATGTGGATCTGGATCTGGACATCAGGGATTAGTTATATAGAGGTGGTAACTATCCTTCGGGAAGGGAGTACAATAGCATCATCTTTCTTGTTTTAAATGTTTATTTATTTTTTGAGGGAGAGACACACACACAGAGTGTGAGTGGGGGAGGGGCAGAGAGAGAGAGGGAGATACAGAATCCAAAGCGGTCTCTAGGCTCTGAGTTGTCAGCAAAGAGCCCCACACGGGGCTAGAACTCACAAACCGTGAGATGAGACCCGAGCCGAAGATGGATGCTCAACCAACTGAGCCACCCAGGTGCCCCCATCTTTCTTTTTTTTTTAAGTTTATTTTTATTTTGAGAGAAAGAATGAGCAGAGGAGGGCAGAGAGAGAGGGAGAGAGAGAATCCCAAGCAGGCTCTGCACTGTCAGCCCAAAGCCTGACACAGGGCTCGAACTCACAATCCATGAGATCATGACCGAAGCCCAAATCAAGGGTCAGATGCTTAACTGACTGAGCCACCCAGGCACCATCCCCCCAAGTACCATCCTTCCAATACAAATAATAACCAATAAAAATGCAGTCTCTTTGTACAGATGGTTTGATTTGGGAAGGTAAAAACATTCTGCATATCCTTTTCACTTACTGCTATGGAAGAAAAGACAGGGTTCTTGCCATATTTGAAGGTAAAAGATGCAGAGAGTTTAGCAGTGTTTAAGCCAAGAGGACCATGTAGTGAAACCATACTGGAAACCAAATATGAAAAACAGAAGTAGAAATATTCTGGTTGAAAGTAGAGGAGAGTTAGGATAAAACCCTGGCCATTCATACCCATTCATGCCTTGAAATATGGAATCTTAACATTCTGGACCCTAGGTGAGATATTACTTTATAGATGAAGACATGCTCTAAATTGTATTGTTGGTTATCATAAAAGTAGGGCCAGGATGTGTCTTGCCTTTCTCTCCTTCCTTACCTAGTTGCCTCCTGGGAGTGTGGGGCTTTGGAGTGATGCCTCAGACATGTCAAGTGCCACATTTTTCTCAAACCACTTAGCAGAGAGTGAGGGTCAGGGCTATTATTTATTCACTGGTCTCTTGGCTATCCTTATCTCCCACCTTAAGCCACTGTCATGTGGACCACCTCCCTCAGATTTTCCATTCCGTCTCGGTGTTATTATCATATTCCTGACATATTCTCACTGCACCTACAAAAAAAGAAGGAGTAGTAGCTTTGTCTGTAGTGGTTTCACTGTCAGCAAAAGCCCTGGGGCTGAGACGTCTCTCTTCTTTCCTCATAACAGCTGACGGTAAATAGCAAACCTGCATTAGTGCCGCTTAAATGTTCTGGAAATCTGTAATTACAACAGGTGTCCCATGGGATTCTTATGCACAAAATATGTGAGGACCATGTGTCTAATTTTCCTTAGAACAATATTAGTTTTCTCCTCTCTTCACAGCGAAGGAAGTGATTTAAAGCATTTAAAAAAATGAATATTGAGGGGCACCTGGGTGGCTCAGTCAGTTAAGCATCCCGCTTTTGGTTTCGGCTCAGGTCATGATCTCATGATTCGTGAGTTTGAGCCCAGCTCTGGGCTGACAGCACAGAGCCTACTTGGGATTCTCTCTCTCTCTGCTCCTCCCCAGCTGGCGCTTGCATGCATGCATGCACGCACAAGTACAAACACACCCGCTCTCTCTCAAAATAAATAAACATTTAAAATAAATAAATAAAAGTGAATACTGAAAAGGGGCACCTGAGTGGCTCAGTCGGTTGAGCGTCTGACTTCGGCTCAGGTCATGATCTCACAGTTTGTGGGTTCAGGCCCCGCATCAGGCTCTGTGCAGACAGCTCAGAGCCTGGAGCCTGCTTCCGTCCCGTGTCTCCCTCTCTCTCTCTCTGCCTCTCCCCTGCTCACGCTCTCTCTCTCTCTCCCTCTCTCTCTCAAAAATAAACATTTTAAAAAAATGAATATTGAATTCCCAGAACATAAAGACAGAGAAATTTATTTGCTCATGACCAAACCAAAATAATGAAAATTATTTTTGAATTAACCACCTCCCAGGATTCCTGTTCCCCATCACTCTCTTCCCTGAATGGACACTCCAGACCTGGAGGTCAGTGAAAATTCTATGTGTCCAATAATGTATTAGCTTTGGAGACTCAAATGATCTCCAAGGAGCACTTACCCCAGTGCTGCCCATGATCAGAAACAAAGCAATGTGGAATCGTCCAAATCCAATGGTCTCCACGGCGTCTTCCACGGTGAATGTCTTTGACTCTAACAAGGAAGGGCAGAGTGAGAGAAATAGCCTCTGTGAAAAGAGAACGTATGTGGAGGATTGCCACTAATAATGAGGAGGAAGATATTGAGAAACCAGTCCGTTTTTATAAAAACTAGTAAATATGGGGTGGGGTGGGGGGGTTTTAAGCAGCAGCTTCAGGATATGAGACTTCCGTGATCCTCTTACCTTTTGGCTGTGGCTCTGGGGTCTCCAGGCTCAGCTTCTGGAGGCTAATGACGGTGACTGGCTCTGTCTGCTTGGTTGCCATGTTCTAAATGGTCTAAATTTCCCACACAGCTTCCCTGATGGAAGCAGGAGAGGGAAGAAGAAAAATATGTAATAGAGTACACATTTGCCTTTAATCGACACAGAAAATCTATGAGGTAGGTATTCTAACTTCTCCCCAAGGGAGAAGCCTGAGACATGGAGAGGTCAAATGGCCAAAGGAGACTATTGGGCCCCAGTGGCTAGTAATCAACCCTGAGTCAGGGGCCAGGGGAGCTCTGAACAACTTGGACAATAGCATCCTCTAACTGGGAGTGAAGATGGCCTTTGCCACAGGGCAATAATCACAGTAGGCAGAGCTTTACATTCCCATAGATCTTGTGGTTTATAGTGTGCTTTCTATGCAACATTTTCATTTCATTCTGCTGGAAACCCAGGAGCACTTCTGTTTGTCAGCCCCCTCCCCCTTTATGTATTTAGCCCAAAGGATTCTTAACTCTAAAAATCAAAAGAAAAATAAAACAAAGAAAGCTCACTATCAACTTAATGAAATCTTTTCCAAATGACTTTAAGACATGGTAATTTAACTCTACATCCCTTGCGGGATAAATGGAAATCCTAACCTGTTCTCAGTAATTAGATTGTTACTAATAATACTGGTATCCTTATTTGGATACTAGTATGTATTGTAGGAGAAAGCAAGTAGTAATTATATTATTAGGAACCAAGACTTTTAGTGTAAAAGATACAAAAATTAAAGAAGTTATATAAAAACCTTATAATCCTAACTTTAAATTGGAAATACCAATATGAATTCACTATGTATTTTGTGTATATATATATATCTCCTAATATTATCCACTGGAAGAGCCTGGAAAAGATGACTAATAAGCACTCCTAGAGCCCAGATTGTTTTCTTTCCTATTTCCCATTAAAAGAAACCCTGGCGCCTTAGATAAATGGCTAATTCTGGATCTGGGACAGGAAATGTGTAAATTGAGCCTGGAACATCTTGTCATACCAGACAGCAAGGAAGGTATCAAACACTCCTGGGGCTGTGACAAAAGATTACAAGATTCAACTTGAAAAGGCTCCCAAGGGCCAAAGATGGGACAATTTAAGCATCAAGAAGAATAATGACTGCAAAGAATTGAAACACATCAAAGATATCAAAATCCATTGTTCACAGCAACACTAAAATGAAAATCTCACAGATCACCTTTGATACTAAGAAACCAACTCATTATTCTGAAAACTAGTAAATGTCTTGTCTTTCTTGTGTAAGTTGTTTGTACTTCAAGAGAACCAAACAGTTTGTTAAAGAAAATTGTTTTTTTTTAATTTTACCTAATACATGCAGAAAAAAAAAAGGATGAATGGAATTAAGTTACGATTTTACAACTCAGTGAAATCATGGATCTAGGCAATGATTACCAGTGGCTGATAAATTACTAGGTGAAAGGCTGACGAAAAGATGGATAAGAGATAGATAAGACTGATAACACCCGTAGCCATGGAAAAATCTTAATGCTGGGGTGCCTGGGTGTCTCTGTTGGTTAAGCATTGGACTCTTGATTTCCACTTAGGTCATGATGTCACTGTTCATGAGATGGAGCCCTGTATTGGGTTCCGTGATTCTCTCTCTTCCCTCTCTGCCTCCCCCTTCCCCCAGCTCTCTCTCTTTCACACACATAAAATAAATAAATACACTTAAAAAAAAAACAGAAAAATCTTAATGCTGCTGAGAGACAGTCAGATATCACGTGGTCCTGATGAGATGCAATAGGACGGAAGTGTACAACATCACCTGTGATGTACTCTCCTAAGAAGAAATTGAACCAGAATCTGATCAAGCCTCTAGCTCTACCAGTTTATGCAGGAGATGAAGAAGAAGCTCATTAGACCATACCATGTGGATGCGATAATACAAAATCCAGTATGTGGGAAGTTGTATAAGATAAGTGACCTAACTTCTTCAATGAAGAAATGGCAAGCTAAAAAGAGGAAAGGGGAAATTATAGACTAAAACAAAAGTGACAAATCAACCAAATAAATGAGTTGATCTTATCTGGATCCTCAAATAAACTGACTATAAAACAGCAACAACCAAGAGAATGAGAGGAAAAAGCGATGAGAGGAAAATCAGGGCAATGTCAACAAGCATGAAAGTTGGATGATATCAAGGAATTTCTGATGACACCATTAGGTGGGACAATGATCTTACGGCTATGGCAGAAAAAAAGAATCCTTACATCATAGAGATATGTATACTAAATATTTAGGGACAAAATGATGTGATGGCTGGGATTTGTTTTAAAATAATTCAATAGTAGGGTGGGAGAGGGTGCATAAGAAGTAGATGGGCATATAGAAGAATAAAGAATGGCCATATGTGGAAAATTATTGAAGGAGGGTGATTGGTTCATTGGGGTTCATTTAATATCTGCCTTTGAAGATGTGTAATATTTTTCGAAATAAATAGTTCAAAAAGTGAAGTTCTAAGATTTTAAAATAACTTTTCCAATGTCAGACCACTAGTAAATAGCAGGATCAGAACTCAAACCAAGGTATTTTTTCCCCGGCATAAAGAACTAGCCACAAACCAGTTTGTAGCCACACATCAAGGTCATTTAAGTTGGCTAAAGGCCAGCTCTGTATCTTGTATTGCATGGACTCCTGTAAAGACGGTGAAAGAAGGTCTGATATGTTCTCTGCCCTAAGGAGTCCTTATTCTAGTTGGGGACACCAAAGATACACATCAAAACAACTATACTGTAATGTAGCTATTATTTATTTTCCTAAAATGCTGTCACAGAGACACAAATATTCCCAGATGAGAGAGAGATCAATAATGCTCAGAAGTAAGTCCATGAAATCCTCTTTCTCAAAGGAAAACATGAAAAGTTCAAAAAGCTGTTACTTTCCCACAGTGGAAAAAGTAAAAAATAATTGGCCTCTCAGCCCATGTAAGAGCCTGAAAATCATTCAGACAGACTGTTCTGGAACTACCACTCCCTTTCCAGACTTTGTCCAAACACCCTTTGGAGAAGTGCTCTTTATCTGGTAACTTTTATAATGAAGTAGTTAGCGGAAAAATCCCCTTCTTTTGATTATAAAAAGGACTTCTATACACATCAAAAATTGGCTATGACTAACACACTTACAATTTGGAAGATGAACAAGTAACAGATTTAACTTAATCAAAATTTGAAAACAAGACCATTCCATGAGAATGGCATAGTGGTGATGATTGTACAACCTTGTGACTGTACTAAAATTCACTAAATTATATGCTTTAAAATGGTAAGTTTTATTGCATGCAAATCACATCATTTTTTTTCTAAAAAACAGTAATGCAAATCATAGCAGCAGACTTAAAAATCAAAAGTGACTCAGGCCATTTATAGTCTTAGAGAATAAAACCATTTAGTTGGGTGGGAAAATAATCTTTTAAATCCCAGTAAGTTCATTTTAAGTTCAGTTACAAATAAAATGCTTAACAATAAGCTCAATCTTCAATCTTCAATCAACACTTAATCTCTCCTACGAGTCAAGTTTTACGACTTCTCATAGCAATCAAAACATGTTTTACAATTTTAACCATCACAAAGGCTTATGTTTTAGAAGAGTAATAAAACAACCTCTAGCAATTCTCCTTTTCATAGTGAGTGGCAAGAAAAGACACACAGGAAATCTGTTTTTTACTGAGCAGAGCAAGTTTTAATTCATATGCTTTAACCTGATTAGATCATTCCGGGGGTCATAAATATCCTACATTCCTCCATTCTCTTATCAGCAAAGAGAAGCGATTCATCATGGAGGACCTGGAAAAAGGTATTAGGTCCAAGATAATTACTTCACCGCTTTCTTGAATGAAAACTGATCCCAGTAAGGGAGATTCACATCCGTGATTTCATTCTTTTTTCAAGATTTTATTTTTGGGGAGGGGCCAAGACGGCAGAATAGCCCAGAAGCTTTTTTGTGTGCCTCTCGCCCCTAAAATGCAGCCAGATCAACACTAAACCATCTTGCACACCTAGAAAACTAATTTGAGGCTTAACACAACAATCTACACCACCTGAACCACAGAACTTGGCAGGTACCTGGTGCAGAGAGGTGGGGGGGGGGGGGAGAGAAGCTGCAAGGGCAGGGAGCAGTTTTTGCTCGCAGAGAAGGGGGGAGAGTACAGGAAAAGCACCCCACCCCCACCCCGTCCCACCGAAAGAAGCTGGAAAGAAAAAAGGAGAAGTGGAAACAGCCATGTAGGTCTGAACCAAAAAGGGAGAAAGGAGAGGGTTTAAATTCCATTAAGACTCTATACACTGGGAGAGCACAGAGTGTGAAACTCTGCAGCTCCATACCTGGCACAGCTCCGGTGGGAAGGGTGAATTCCCAGGAGTAGAGAGCAAGGTCCGAGGGGTCCTCAGGTCACACAGGGAGTGGCGGTTCCCCTGTTGGGAGGACATTTGAAAGAAGCTGTGCAGCCTCCCCACAGGCTAAGGTCCCAGCAGACCCTGGAGAAGAGCCACATTCGCTGGTGCTGGAATAAGGACATTGAGGGTGAAGACTGGCACCCGGTGTGTGTTGTGATGCTCCATAATCCCTGCAGCGCTGCGGCTACACAATGGCATGAGCTTTTTCTGGGGGTGGGATGGCACCCAGCCGCAGTCTCTGGGCATCAGCAGCAGGGCAGTCCTGTGAACGTTCCTGGGTGCGGCTGGCACCAGGCCATTGCTCAGGAGACCCTCCCCCAGAGGATCCGAGCCGATCAAAGCTACAGTCCCTCAGAAGGGAGGGGTCGGGAAACACAGCCGCATCTGAGATAAAACTCAGGAGGCAGGTGCCACCTGGCAGCCTGGTGGCTTGGTCACCGACAGCGTAGAAGCAGGGAGTGGACGGAAGCGGGCGACAAAGGCAGGGTGCTTGATTGCCGGTGGGGGAGAGCACAGAGTTCTGATACTACAGACTGTGTACCTGGGTGATGCCATTTCACCCGCACCGCCCCATGCATGTGCCTACACACCTAGACACACCACAGCAATCCACTCCAGGAAGCTAACCAGCGCCATCTAGTGGAGGTGGGGCCGTTACAGTAAACCCCGCCCAACCGGGCCAACAGTGCTCTTGACAACGCAAGTCTCTCCACCTGTTTAGTTTACGGAGGATTAAGTGCTTCATAGCTTGACTTCTATAGGAAATCGGAGGTAATTTCCTATTTCATTCTGTTCACTAGTCTTTTTTTCAGTGTTTTTTTCTTTTTCTTTTCTTATTCTTGAATACAGAAAGAAAAAATTTATTATCTTCCATTTTTATTACAAGACTGTTCTTTATTTTTCTCTACTCTATTTTTTACTTTTTTGTACAATTTTTAAAATTCTATTCAACTTTCATCATTTCATCTTATTCTATTTTATTGTATTCATTTTTCAAATTTTCAAATGTTTTGTGTTTTTCTTTTCTTATCTTTCCCTTTTTTTCTCTAATCTACCAAGCCTCTTCCAACAACCAGACCAAAACGCACCTAGGATCTAGCATCCTTTCTTTGATTTCTTTGTGTTGTTTTTAATTTTTAATTTTTATTTTTTTCACTTTATTAATTCCTTTTCTTCCTTCAAAATGACAAAACAAAGGAATTCGCCCAAAAAGAAAGAACAGGAAGAAATGACAGCCAGGGACTTAATCAACACAGATACAACAAGATGTCTGAACCAGAATTTAGAATCATGATATTAAGAATACTAGCTGGGGTTGAAAATAGATTAGAATCCCTTTTTGCAGAGATAAAAGAAGTAAAAGCTAGTCAGGATGAAATGAAAAATGCTATAACTGAGCTGCAATCTCAAATGGATGTTGGCAGCAAGGATGGATGAGGCAGAGCAGCAAATGAGTAATATACAGGACAAACTTATGGAGAATAATGAAGCAGAAAAAAAGAGGGAAACTAAGGCAAAAGAGCATGAAATAAGAATTACAGAACTCAGTGACTCATTAAAAAGGAATAACATCAGAATCTTAAGGGTCCCAGAAGATTATGAGAGAGAAAAAGAGGTAGAAAATTTATGTGAGCAAATCATGGCAGAAAATGTTCCTACCCTGGGGAAAGACACAGACATCAAAATCCAGGAAGCACAGAGAACTCCCATTAGATTCAACAAAAACCAACCATCAACAAGGCATATCATAGTCAAATTCACAAAATACTCAGGCAAGGAAAGAATCATGAAAGCAGTAAGGGGGAAAAAAGTCCCTAACCTATAAGGGAAGACAGATCAGGTTTGCAGCAAACCTATCCACAGAAACTTGGGAGGCCAGAAAGGAGTGGCCTTTTCTTGGGAGGCCGGAAAGGATATATTCAATGTGCTGAATCAGAAAAATATGCAGTTGAGAATTCTTTATCCAGTAAGGCTGTCATTCAAAATAGAAGGAGAGATAAAGAGTTTCCCAGACAAACAAAAATTAAAGGAGTTCATGACCACTAAACCAGCCTTGCAAGAAATTTTAAGGGGGACTCTCTAAGGGGAGAAAAGACCAAAAAAAAAAAAAAAACAAAAACAAAAACACCACTAGAAACTCCAACTCTATAGGCAACATAATGGCAATAAATTCCTATCCTTCAGTACTCACTCTAAACATCAATGGTCTAAACGCTCCAATAAAAAGACATAGGGTAACAGAATGGGTAAGAAAACAAGATCCATCTATATGCTGTTTATAAGAGACCCATTTTAGACCTAAAGTCACCTTTAGAATGAAAATAAGGAGATGGAGAACCATCTATCATCCTAATGGTCACCAAAAGAAAGCCAGAGTAGCCATACTTATATCAGACAATCTAGATTTTAAAATAAAGTTTGTAAAAAGAGATGAAGAAGGGCATTACGTTATAATTAAGGGATCTATCCACTAAGTAGACCTAACAATTGTAAACATTTATGCTCTAAACATGAAGCGCCCAAATATATAAATCAGTTAATCACAAACATCAAGAAACTCATTGATAATAATACCATAATAGTAGGGGATTAACATCCCACTTACAACAATGGACAGGTTGTCTAAACAAAGGGAACAATGGCTTTGAATGACACACTGGACCAGATGGACTTAACAGATATATTCAGAACATTTCATCCTAAAGCAGCTGAATATACATTCTTCTCGAGTGTACATGGAACATTATCCAGAATAGATCCCATACTGGGACACAAATCAGCCCTTAGCAAGTACAAAAAGGTCGAGATCATACCGTGCATATTTTCAGACCACAACGCTATGAAACTCAAAATCAACCACAAGAAAAATTTTGGAATGATAACAAATACTTGGAGACTAAACAATATCCTACTAAAAAATGAATGGGCTAAGCAAGAAGTTAAAGAGGAAATTAAAAAGCACATGGAAGCCAATGAAAATGATAACACCACAGCCCCAAATCTCTGGGACTCAGCAAAGGCGGTCATAAGAGGGAAGTATATAGCAATCCTGGCCTTCCTAAAAAAGGAAGAAAGTTCTCAAATACACAACCTGAGAGCTGAATACACCTCAAAGAGCTGGAAAAAGAACAGCAAATAAAACCTCAAACCAGCATAAGACAAAGACAGGAAATAATAAAGATGAGAGCAGAAATCAATGCTATCAAAATAAAACAAAACAGAACAGATCAATGAAACCAGGAGCTGGTTCTTTGAAAGAATTAACAAAATTGATAAACCTCTAGCCAGTGTGATCAAAAAGAAAAAGGAAAGGACCCAAATAAATAAAATCAAGAATGAAAAAGGAGAGATCACAACCAACACAGCAGAAATAAAAACAATAATAAGAGAATATTATAAGAAATTATAGGCCAATAAAATGGAAAATCTGGAAGAAATGGACAAATTCCTAGACATATAAACTACCAAAACTGAAATAGGAAGAAATAGACAATTTGAACAGACCCACAACCAGTAAAGAAATTGAATTAGTCATCAAAAATCTCGCAAAAAAAACAGAGTCCAGGGCCAGATGGCTCTCCAGGGGAATTCTACCAAACATTTAAAGAAGAGTTAACACCTATTCTTTTGAAGCTGTTCCAAAAAATAGAAATGGAAGGAAAACTTCCAAACTCATTCTATGAAACCAGCATTACCTTGATTCCAAAACCAGACAAAGACCCCACTAAAAAGGAGAACTACAGACCAATTTCCCTGATGAACGTGGATGCAAAAATCCTCAACAAGATACTAGCCAACGGGATCCAACAATACATTAAAAGCATTATTCACCATTGTAAGTGGGATTTATACCTGGGATATAGAGCTGGTTCACTATCCACAAATCAATCAACGTGATACATCACATTAATAAAAGAAAGGGCCAGAACCACATGATCCTCTCAACAGATGCAGAGAAAGCATTTGACAAAATACAGCATCCTTTCTTGATAAAAACCCTAAAGAAAGTAGGGATAGAAGGATCATACTTCGAGATCATAAAAGCCATACATGAAAGACCCACCACTAATTATCATCCTCAATGGGGAAAAACTGAGAGCTTTCCCCCTAAGGTCAGGAACAAGACAGGGATGTCCACTCTCGCCACTATTATTCAACATAGTATTGGAAGTCTTAGCCTCAGCAATCAGACAACACAAATGAATAAAAGGCATCCAAGTTGGCCAGGAGGAAGTCAAACTTTTACTCTTCGCAGATGACATCATACTCTATATGAAAAACCCAAAAGATTCCACCAAAAAACTGCTACAACTGATCCATGAATTCAGCAAAGTTGAAGGATATAAAATCAATGCACATAAATTGGTTGCATTCCTATACATCAATAATGAAGCAACAGAAAGACAAACAAGGAATATATCCCATTTACAATTGCACCAAAAACCATAAAATATATAGGAATAAACATAACCAAGATGTGGAAAATATATAGACTGACAACTAGAGAAAGCTTATGAAAGAAATTGAAGAAGACACAAAAAAATGGAAAAACATTCCATGCTCTTGGATTGGAAGAATAAACATTGTTAAAATGTTGATACTACCCAAAGCAACCTACCTATTCAATGCAATCCCTATCCAAATAACACCAGCATTCTTCACAGAGCTACAAAAAAACAATCCTAAAAATTTTATGGAACCAGAAAAGACCCCAAATAGCCAAAGCAATCTTGAAAAGGGAGACTGAAGCTGGAGGCATCACAATCCCGGACTTCAAGACGTATTACAAAGCTGTAATCATCAAGACACTATGGTACTAGCACCAAAACAGACACTCAGACCAATGGAATGGAACAGAGAACTCAGCAATGGACCCACAAATGTATGGCCAACTAATCTTTGGCAAAGCAGGAAAGAATATCCAATGGAATAAAGACGGTCTCTTCAGCAAGTGGTGCTGGGAAAACTGGACAGCGACATTCAGAAAAATGAACCTGGAACACTTTCTTACACCATACACAAAAATAAACTCAAAACAGATGAAAGACCTAAATGTAAGACAGGAAATCAAAACCTAGAGGAGAAAGCAGGCAAAAACCTCTTTGACCTCATCCACAGCAACCTCTAACTCAACATGTCTCTAGAGGCAAGGAAAACAAAAGCAAAAATGAACTCTTGGGACCTCATAAAAATAAAAATCTTCTGCTCAGCGAAGGAAATAATCAGCAAAACTAAAAGGCAACCGACAGACTAGGAGAAGATATTTGCAAATGACATATCAGATAAAGGGTTAGTACCCAAAATCTATAAAGAATTTATCAAACTCAACACCCAAAAAACAAATAATCCAGTGAAGAAATGGGCAAAAGACATCAATAGACACTTCTCCAAAGAAGACATCCTGATGGCCAACTAACACATGAAAAAATGCTCAACATCACGCATCATCAGGGAAATACAAGTCAAAACCACCTCACACCTGTCAGAATGGCTAACATTAACAACTCAGGTAATGACAGATGTTGGCGAGGATGTAGAGAAAGAGGATATCTCTTGCACTGCTGGTGGGAATGCAAACTGGTGCAGCCACTCTGGAAAAGAGTATGGAGGTTCCTCCAAAAAATTAAAAATAGAACTACCCTACAACCCAGCAATTGCACTACTAGGTATTTACCCAAGGGATACAGGTGTGCTCTTTTGAAGGGGCACATGCACCCCCATGTTTACAGCAGTGCTATTGACAATAGCCAAAGTATGAAAAGAGCCCAAATGTCCATCAATGGATGCATGGATAAAAAAGATGTGGGGTGTGTGTGTGTGTGTGTGTGTAATGGAGTATTACTCGGCAATCAAAAAGAATAAAATCTTGCCATTTGCATCTACATGGATGGAACTGGAGGGTATTATGCTAAGTGAAATTAGAGAAAGACAAATATATGACTTCACTCATATGACGAATTTAAGATACGTAACAGATGAACATAAGGGAAGGGAAGCAAAAATCATATAAAAACAGGGAGGGGGACAAAACACAAGAGACTCTTAAATATGGAGAACAAACAGAAGGTTACTGGAAGGGTTGTGGGGGGCGGTGATGGGCTAAATGGGTAAGGGGCATTAAGGAATCTACTCCTGAAATCACTGTTGCACTATATGCTAACTATCTTGGATATAAATTAAACAAATTGGTTTTTTTAATAAGATTTTATTTTTAAGTAATCTCTACACCCAATGGGGGGCTCAAACTTACAACCCTGAGATCAAGAGTTTCACAGTCTACTAAGCCAGCCAGGCACCCCATATGATTTCATATTTTTCTTGATTGAAAGGGAGACTCATTTTGTTTCTATCATATAAATGAAAACTAAAATGTAGCGTGATTTTAGGCCACCGATGAGAAAAAGAAAAGAGAATTCCTTGTGGTCATGACATTGGACTTCAAAACATAAAATCTTTGCATATAACACTTGGTCCTAAAGTGAGCAATATGTATATGGTAAAAAAAAAAAAAAAAAGTTTGTTCATTCATTTTCAGGTTTAGAGTCAGCATTTGAAAAACTACATGGACTTGATTGTGGTTTCAGAACTGAATGAAAATGTTAATACCCTCAACAATGACTAAAATTATCCTTAAAAAAAGAGAGATGAAGTCAGTGAGGAAAGTTGGATGGATGGGGCGGCAGCCCACCCAAAAAAGCATGAGAACCGGAGCTCTTAGTATACTATTAGTAATCGCAAAAACAGCCAATAGAGTAACTAAAAATAAAAGGAAAAAAACAAGAACAATAACTTACCTAACGTGAAAATATGTACCCCCAGATGGTATACATTTTATATTTTACGTAGATATATGAAAATTCCATGACAGTGACTATCTTCGGGGCAAAGGAAGGAGAGCTTGGGATGCGGGTGAACCGGAATGAAAAAATGCATCCATATAAACCTACACCTTGTGCATGCCAGGCATTAGAGCGTATCTGTGCTGCTGGAGGAGCTCCCACCAGCTTCCGAGGGCGGACTGTATACATCTCTTCCCAACTCTGTATTCAGTAACATCATGTTGGTAATTCAAAACCAGCCATGGTGAGACTATTTACACCAGAGAGATGGGCAAACACTACAAATCTAGGCACCACCCCCCTCTTCAACCCAATCTTTTTATTAAACACACCACTACCTCAAAGCCCCTATTCCTCCTTCCTTACCAGTGACTCTCAACCAGCGGCATGGGAGGCTTGAACATTTTTTCCAGGTGATCGTTACTGTGAGCCCTACGTAGCCCCCATCTGAAATCCATCATTCCATGCCCTTCGAACAGTTCGTGTCAATTTGGCAATGGGTCAAAAGCTTTAAAAACTAGTTTCATCTGAACGGGTAATCCCAGTTCTTGTCATTTGTTCCAAGGAAATATCTCAAATATGGAAAATGCTCTCTATACAAAGAAGTTTATCTAAACACTTTTTTATCCAAGTCTATTTTAACAATAACAAATAGGAAACAACCTACGTAGTGAAAGTAGTAGAGAGGAAATGGTTAAACTGATAATACATAGCATCTAAAATTATATTGAGGGGGGCGCCTGGGTGGCTCAGGTGGTTATGCACCTGACTCTTGATATTGGTTCAGGTCATGACCTAATGGTCATGAGATCAAGCCCCGCATCGGGCTGCATGCTAAGCATGGAGCCTGCTTAAGTTTCATTCTCTCTCTCTCTTCCCCCCCCCCCCCCCGCCCCTCTCCCTGGCTCATGCTCTCTCTCTAAAAATAAAACAAATAATTTTATATTGATGTAGACTTTTTAGTAACATGAAAAACAGTTGCGATTGGTTTTTTAAAAGGATACCTATAAAATATTAGGAGAATGGCAAAGAGGAAATCATGACATAAACCATCATCTTTTATAGTGAATAATGGATTGAGACTGCCTTCAGTTGATAAACTAAGAAATAAAATACAATTATGTTGTTCTAACTATAAAGATAATTACCAGAAAAACTTAAAAAACAAAAAACAAGACAAAAGAAATTTCTCTGGGGATGGGGAAAATCAAGTCAGGAGATTGTTTATTTCTGTTATAAACTCATCCGGCAACTTGATTTGTTGCCATATGCACTTTCTACCTCAATACAGAAATTATAAAGTTCAATACATGCAGACAAAGCACAGACTATCTGCAACATACATGTTTAACAAAGGCTCGTGGAGGTCAGGAAGGAAACAATGGAGGGGCCAAGCCATGAGGGACAAACACAAAAGAAAACATACAGTGCTGACAAATGAAATTATGTTCAACCTAAGTAGTTATCATGCCTTCAAATTAAAAAGAGTTACCATTTTCCTTTATCAGGTTTGCCAAAGTCTTAAAAATTGATTCTACACCACGAAAGGGAAATAGGCACTCAAATTATCACTGGGAATGTCCACTGCTACCTTTGCACAAGGCAATTAGGCAGAGATGAAAGAATATTGACTAAGCAATTTCATTCCTAGGATTCATCCTAATGGAGTAGTCGAAAGGTAGACAAAGATACATACAAGGAAGGTCACCACTCTGTTGTTTTCACAACAACAAAAGAATTGGATACACCCTCAATGCCCACCAGTGGAGAAGTGGCTAAACAGAATACCATTTAAAAGCTCTTACTGAAAGGCCATTTTGTGCTGAAAGCATTTTCCAAGATGTGTGTCTATAATGCAGACGTATTCACAACGTATGGGTATGTACATATTGATCCCAATTTATAATATTTCACTTAAATAGGTACCTGCATGGAGATTTCAGGAGAGATGTTGTCTGAAACTTTTTGTCTTTCAGTAAGTATTTGTGGAGTACTACTATGTACTAGAGCATACAATATAATGAAAGGGTCTCTGGCGAACAAAGGGACAGATTCAGGCGGAAGAGTGGGTCCCAGGGTTAAGTGGAGGTTGCTCTGGCACACAAAGGGGGGCCCCTGCTTAATGAGTCCTCAGACCTGGGGAGGCTTCTGCAAGCAATTCTAAGTGGAGGCCTGAAGGAGAAGCAGGAGCCAGCCATGAGGACAAGGGTAAGAAAAGAATTACCTAGGGCAGGGAGAAGTTAGGGTTTTTTCCCCATTCTTCCTTCTTTATGCTTATCTAATTTGTTTGAATTTTTAGAAAGGCTAGTTCTTGTACCACAAAAATTCTTTCTGCAAAAGTGAACCAATGTATAGTTGACATCTTGCTTTCGGTGTTCACTAGGCCACTGTCCTAGGCAGGCCTGACCACTGCCCCCACTGCCCCCCATCACCGGCCATGACCTATCGGGTCAGCAGTAGGCACTTGACCCAGACATGATCAAATCACTAACTGGCTGGAAGTGCCCAAGGTGGCCTGGCACAGGAAGCCCTCTTTCATGGTAGCGGTGTTTGCCCAACATTGTAAATTATACAACTAAATGCCACTGAATGGGTCACTTTAAAATTGGTATAATGGTCAGTGTTATGTTATAGATATTTTACCACAATTTCAAAAATTAAAATAAGAAAAGCCATTTGCAAATGTGTGTGTGTGCGTGTGTGTGCATGCACATGTCTATGCACTCAACAAATAAATGTCGGTAGTACATATAAACCACAAATTACAAGAAAAACATTAGATTCTAATAGATTGATGGGCAAATTACATGAACAAGCAATTCACAAGAATATATAAAAACTGGAAGCAAAACTGGAAAATTGTTCACCTTCTATAGTAACTGACAAAATGGCAGTCACAAAAAAATCCTTAGGTATCATTTTATACCTACTAAATTAACATAAGAAGGAAGAAAGGACAGAAAGAAGGAAGGAGGAGGGAAGGAAGAAGGGAAGAAGAATTAGAGGAGGAAAGGAGGGAGAAAGGGAGGGAGGAAAAGGAAGGCAATCAGTAGCCACGGTGAGACTGAGATTGAATGGATTCTGTTTCTTCTTCCTCAGTTTCCTTCTCTGAAAATGGAAATAATACCCAGCTACCTGTGGGAGAAGTAGCTTGCTGTCTTCCCAATAAGGTCCTCCCTTGCACCTCGCTGAAGAAAGTGGTCACCGAGAGGCAGATGAAGGCCCTTCTGCCCCTCCCCCCTGCATGATGGCTGGTGCTTCATCAGGCATCTTGGGTCATGATGCAAATGTGAAGATGGAAATATGGAAACTTCGGGCCAAGTCTGGCAGAGCATAAGCTAGAAAGAGCCTGGAAACCTCTCCTATGGCTGTGGACCACTTACCTCCAGACATCTACATGGGAAAAAAATTAAGCGCTCTCTGTTGAAGACACTGTTATTTCTAGTCTCTGTTCCTTGAAGTTGTGTGCAATTATTTTATTTTTAGTCTAGCTGAGTGTAGCAGTGGGAGGGAAGAAGGAACAAAGAAATATGTAGATGGCCGTGATCAATGGATGGTAAACACCACTGCACTCAGACCAGCCAGTTGTGTATAATTCTTAACTGAGAAGCTTCCTCTTCAGTTTGTTACAAGGATCAGATGTGATGAGGTTTGTATAATATGGCACAGTGCCCGCTGCAACCTAAGCACCCATGGAAGTACTATTTCTTATCCCTGAATAAGGGTATCAACTAAATGTCTAAAATTTCTCCATAATCACAAATCAAATACACACAGCATAAGTTCTTAAGTATTTTCAGAGTTATCAAATGTGTGCAAAAGCATTTACTGCTTAATATTCCACTAACATTAAAACACCTTGGCCTCAGATGAAAAACCACCCAAATGGGAAAAGAAATTACTTGTTTTCTGAAATAGATTGACTATTTGGGTGTTGGGTGTTGGGTGCCATGTTGGGTGGTGGGGAGGGGAGTTCCCCGGTGTAAACAGATTATCAGGATTTGGGCATTCACATCTGCATGCTATAAATGGGCTTACAGTACACGTTATTAAGAGGACACCCAACATTAACTCAAATTTAATAGATCACAGATATTCTCCTTGTATTCTCTAGGGTTTCAGCCAAGTTTCATAAGGAAAAGTTTTCCTAAAAAAGGGGACAGAATGTTCCATAGAGATAGATATGAGGTACATTACAGATAGAACTTGTAATCTCAAGTCTGAAATGGAGTGTTGGAAAAGCTGAGTTGGCATCTTCTATTGTTTCCCTAAATCATTCTGAATCCATTCTAACCTAGGAAGAGGAGGGATAATCAGTTGGACCAACTCAAGAAGAGAAGGAGTAACATGGTGAAGAATGTTTCCCACCCCTTACCATCAGCTCCTTGAAAACCACAATGGGAAAGTAACCCATGACCTAGCTTGAAAAAATCTGTAAAAGGGGTGCCTGCCTGGCTCACTCCATGGAGCTTACGACTCTTGATCTCAGGGTTGTGATGTTGAGCCCCATGTTGGGACTTTATTTTACTTAAAAAATAAAACCTTTAAATAAATAAATAAATAAACAAACAAAATATCTGTAAGAACTGACACGCTGAGGGTCTACTCTGAAATTCAAAAGGCTCACGTGGCATTCAAGCTTCATTAAAATAAATTCCAGGGCACTGATGGACTTTTTATTCCATTGCATTTTGCTATACTGAATTTTTTAGCCAGAAATAATTGAGCCATGTCAGAGCTTTTTAAAACTGAACGCGCTTGTATGTGTGTATGATGTAATTGATTTTGCAATATCATCAGTATGAAGAGGGAACTTTTCATATTCCATGTGCCTTCAGTCAAGTACAAATGGTCAAACTCCTACCTCCCCATCTCCCACTCCAAAGCAGGAAAAGTACATCCAGATCTATGCTGCCCGTCGGAGTTTCTTACCTCTGTATAGTCCTTGGAAAGCTTTCCAGTTTCAGGCTCTTTTGCTCACTCTTAACACAGCCAAGTGTCACGCAGCAGTTAGACCATTGGTGGCCCCAGGAGGGGCTTCTGAACTTACCTGCCTAAGAAGCCCGGCCCCCTGGTCTTCTCCTCCTCTTTTGGCTCAGTTCTGTGAGTGGAATTCTTTAAGGAGCAACCTTGTGGTGTGGGCAAGTGAGTGACATCCAGGTTACACCCCCTTTTCTGTAGCCCTTCACCCAATCCTTTTTTAAAGGGGAAATTATGTCTCTCATTGAGATTAAAGAAGGCTGCCAAATCTTGGAGGAAAATAACAGTTTTCAGGGAGGCCATGGGAACTTCTGGAAAAGCAGGGCTCTAGGTGAGGGGCAGAAGGAAGCTTTGTCCTTTCAAACCTTTTCTCACAGCCATCACTGCTTAGAAGTAAAGAGGCAAAGCCTGGCGATCCATGTACACGTAGCATATTTTTAGATAGTTGTTGAGAAGGGCAGTGATGTCCTGAGAAACTTGAAATTATCCAGTGACCTTGGCTTTTATGGATTTAAACTAACATTTACATACGGCTTTTGTCTGTTCTTTCCTTTAGGCAATGTTACCAGATAAGTAGCAGGTCCATGCCCCATGCTTTACACTTCCTTTCCACAACCCAGAGAATGGAGATCACTAATCCCCATTTTGGCAATGAGCAGAACAACTCGGTCTCCTGCCTGGGGACACACATGATAAAGTATCAGAATTGGAAGTCAAAGATGTCAACTATCATTCTTAGGCTCAACCTGCTTTAATCTCTGAAAATTTTCTAGCAGTTAATTGTGCCTTAAGTTGTGCTAGACAAGTCATGACACTGATACAGAAGGTGACATAGAACCTTCCTCGGGTCTGAGCCATGACACTTCCATGCGCACCCATCAACCCCACTATCAAGCAGGGCAGGAGGGAGCTGAAGAACCCAGAGATATGTCCAAAAGGCAATTTTGGATTTGGTCAAATACTCTGAAATCTTAAGAACTAGATGCTATGTAGAAAGTGCCTTGAGGCACCTGGCTGGCTCAGTCATAAGAGCATGCGACTCTGGATCTTGGGGTTGTGAGTGTAAGTCTCACGTTGGAGGTAGAGTTTACTTAAAAAAAAAATGAGGGGCGCCTAGATGGTTCAGTTGGTTAAGGGTCTGACTTTTGTCTCAGGCCACGATCTCACGATTTATGAGTTCAAGCCTCACATCCTGCTCTGTGCTGACAGCTCAGAGCCTGGAGCCTGCTTCAGATTCTGTGTGTGTCTCTTTCTCTGCCCCTTCTTCTCTCTCTCTCTCTCTCTCTCTCTCTCTCTCTCAAAAATAAATAAACATTAAAACCATTTTTTTAAAAAGTGCCTTGTAAACTGTAAAGCACTGTACCAATGGTAACAATGCTTAATTCCACTGGTCTAGTTACCATGAAGATTATGATTAACCTGGATAACTAAATAGTTATCTAAATAGTTGATGACACATATCTTCCTCTACAAAACTGGCTCTTAAGAGTTTGACAATCCAGGAGGCTTAGAAATGACTTCAGGGCTGACAGACCCAGAGAGTATCAGGGAAGACCTGTCTGGCAGACTCCTGTCTGGCAGGCTGTTTTCCAGAACTTTCTCGAGTCTTCAAATCTCTTTCTCCAGTTCCTGCAGCACAATGTGCATCCAGCAAACAGTCGCTGATGATATGTTGCCACACTTCATTCCACAGGGTTTAACAACAGAGCTACATGGGGCCAGCCATCCGTCCAGGGAACATTACCCTTTCTTTCCCACCTGGAGTGGAGATTCATGAGAAAGTTCCTAATCTTATAAAGCTTAGCCCAGGCCAAGGAAAAAACACATCTGAGGAACCAGGAAATGAAAGAATAAAATAAACATAATCCTCTTAAATTAGTTTGTGTAACTCTATTGTTGAGCTTTGGCCTGTAACTATCAATACTAAATATTACAGAATAATTTTGGACAAAGACATCTTAAAGAACAAGGAAATGGCCCAGAAGTTTATTTTCTTGCATATAATACTTACAATATTGCAGGAAAACATCAGTGTAGCGCTCCCCATTTCTCAGTCATTTTAGTTTTTGACAATGACGACCCCACATGAGGTCGGTTCCTCTGTGACATGGTTAAGTCGTATCAAATTCCAAGGCTTATAAGTAAAATATACACGGCTTCCTGTCTCCGGATAGCTAAGAACAATCATCCATTGACCGCCTAGCACAGGCCGACATTGAAGACAAAGCTGAACTTCTTTCACAGGCACAGAGACTGAGGCAGAAGATGCGGCAGCCACGGGACCTGCCGCTATTCCTCCGATGTCCCTTCCAGGATGTATTTAAAGGAGAAAGGAGAAAACTTGTAACCGGCCCCGACATAGAACTTGTTCTGGAACTCCACCCTTGGGGGGGGAGGGGTGGCAAAAAAAAAAAAAAAAGCGAGATAAAAACATGTAAGCTAGAGGCTGGCCGGGAAGGGAAGAAGCGGAGCATTTGTAAAATCAAGCACAGGGTCAGGAAGGTGTGCCAGGGAAGACACTCACGTTGGTGGCCACTACAGGGATCCTCTGAGGCTTATAAAAATCCTTCTCTTGCCTCCCAGTCACACTTTTCCTTTCCTATCCCACCCCACTTCCTCCAGGCCCCTGCCACCAGCCTCTCAGACGACGGCAGAGCCACCCGACCCCCACCACGGCTCCCACAAGCAGGGAAGTATTCGCTGTGAAGTCTTGTCTCACGAGCTAGTGATGAGAGAATGCTTCACGAGGTTCCACGTGGTTTTTCTTCTCCATCCTCATCTTAACCACGGGGCTTATGCTATTTCACAATACCCAGGACCCTGACTTAACGTTCTTGTAATTTACATCGCAGACATCATGCATGATCATTCACGCTTGATTATGTTACAGGGTTCATTTCCTTAAGGACATGGGGAGAGCCGATGTCATAACCTGAGGCAGGGGCGCTGTGATTCCCTCCACTCCATACACGGAGTATGTAAAAACTTTTCTTTATGAACAGCGCGCACAGAGGGAGGTAGAAAGCATCGGTGAGAGCTAAAGACAGTCTCTGCAGTTTAAGGGTATGAGCACACACTCAAAATTCTTGGCCAACCTATGACTTGTTAGAAAAACAGGAGCTTCAACAAATGTTTTCATATTTGTAAGCCTAGTGAGGGCTCATAATCTCCGGACACATCTGCGGATGTCAAGGGCCTCCTGTGAGTGCCTTCCTCCTTCCAGGTACCCTTCTTCTGTTCCCACTTTGTAGAGGTTAGTAGCCTGTACTTCTGGTATAGTTCCTGCACTCAGCACCAAGGGCCTAATGTCCCAGATTCACTAAGTATGCCGCTGTGAGACTATCTCAGATCTGTCATCTTCCCAATACTTGAAGTGTTCCTTATCTTGAAGCTAGTTGTGATATAACAAACGAACTCTTAAAAGAGAACAAGTAAGGGGCGCCTGGGTGGCTCAGTCAGTTAAGCATCTAACTTTGGCTCTAGTCATGATCCCACAGTTCGTGAGTTTGAGTCGGGCTCTCTGCTGTCAGCACAGAGCCTGCTTTGGACCCTCTATCCCTCTCTCTCTCTCTGCCCCTCCTCTACTCTCTCTCTCTCTCAAAAATAAATAAACATTTAAAAAGTAATAATAAAAATAAAAGAGAATGAGTAAATGGGAACTAACATTAATCCTAGGGCAGCCATCATATGTGTATACACATACACATAGGCACACACATACACACACCTCATCATGTAATATTGCCATGTAATAGCCAACCTGTTGGCTAACAGGTGACTCAAACTGGGTCAGGATGTGACCTCAGCTGGCTGGTCCTATGGCCCATCATCTCTCTCTAGAGCACACAGAGCCTCCCCAGTGCAGCCACGCTCACCAGTGTAGTCGCAGGGCATGCAGGAACGCAGAGAGACCCTCCATGATCAGAAGGATGGCTACCGTCAGAACAGCAAATATGGCAAAAATGATAAAGACTCCAATGAGTCCTCCCCAGCCTCGCACGCGAAGGCCAATGTTCATCACCATGGTCCAGAGCACTTCAGACAATTCTGTAAGAGCAAGAGAAACCTTCTCAACCACAGAGTTTATGTAGCAAGTGCAGGGTTTTTTCATGCCATATACCTGGGTCTGCACACCCTAGAATCCCAACACTGTGCTCTTCAGTTAGAAAACTCAGGCACATGTGCCCTGGGGCACCTGTATGAGACTGTCTAGGGCAGTGCTCACAATAGAGGAGTTTCTGTCATGACAACAAACATACGGAGGCACAGTATTCACCAGTGAAAGTGAGCAAACTACAGCTACCAGCAGCAACATGAATAAATCTGAGCAACAAAATGTTACACCAGAGAAGCGAAACACAACAGAATGCGTAGAATATGATTTGATATGGACTGCATGTTTGTGTCCCGCCCACCCTCCAATTCCTATGTTGAATCCCTACCCACCAAAGTGAGGGTATTTGGAGAAGGGGCCATTGGGAGGTGATTAAGGGTTGATGAGGTCATAAAGGTGGGGCCTTCATGATGGGATTAGTGCCTTTATAAGAAGAGACACCAGAAAGCTTGCTCACACTCTCCCTTTTGGGGAGATACTACCATTACATTGTTGGGTTGAGACTGGAGGTCACCCAGCCAAAAGGTCAAAGTGGCATGGCCCAGAGAGATAAAGACCTGTCACTTGCAAGTGGATATTTGGACACGATGAGAAGAGAGACATGTGAGGGCACAAGGGGGAGTATCTGCACCTGTGCTGTGCCCTGTCCCCCAGCCCTGGCTTTCTGCTGGAGTAACACAATGGGAAAGTGTGTTAATTTCCAGTGTTTCACTCTCACCTCCTCCTTGTACCCCCATCTGGGTGATTTTTGATGAAGCATGTATCCAAATACAGCCTCCCTCAACTTAGGTCTCAGCATGGCACTGATGAACAGATGTGATAGAGTAAGTACATTTCCATTGTTTAAGCTGCTGAGATCCGGGGCTGGTAGTGACTGCAACACATTCTAGCCTCGGTTGACTGACACAGCAGGCTCACTACCGGAACCACACAGGAAAGCCAAGGCACACACAGGTTAGCCTGCTTGCCTGAGTTACTGAACTAAAAGTGGCAGAAGAGAAACTAGGACTTAAATCAGCATCTGTTTTCTGCCAAACCACCTCTTCAAGCAAGTTTGTTAGCATGAGTTGAAGATATTCCGTGGGAACTATATGTCTCAGGGAGTTCTAGAAAGATCCAACGGGTAGACCGTGCCAGGCAGCTACAAGCCATATGGATTTTCTGATGTCAAATTCCATCTTCGATGGGCATGGACTGGTCAGAGAGCACCCTCCTGTCCCATCTGGGCTCAGCCCTCTTGTGACGTGATGCTTCCAAACCGCATCTGGGATCAGAGCTAAAGGCTGACATCAAACACCACTTGACCACACGAAGCTCAGAGATCCACTTCAGGGCCCTGGGAAACCACCTCACATGAGTGCATGTCAATGCACAAGCAAACACAGGCAGGTGCTTGTGGATGTATGCATCCAAGCACCTGTGTGCACACAGGTAAAGTGTATGTGTGGGAGTTGATGTAAGGAAATGAACACAGGCCAAGCCGCGAAGGCTAACAGTGAGTACTTGCATTTCTGCTAAAAATCAAGAAGCAGGCTCACTTTCCTTGCTTTGGTTTCTACCCATCTAGCACATACTTTGGCCTGATCTCTCTGTTCCACACATTGTGCTCAGGACTGGGAATGCAGGGGTGGAAATCAGGGTCGATGCCTTTCAGGAGCTCACAGTCCAGTAGGGACACAGGCCAATCAGGACTGAACTGCAATCAGTGTTAGGAGGGGGCACTCCCAGAACCCAGGGAAAGGGCACCTGCCAGACTGGAGATCAGGGAGGAAGATTCCCAGGGGAGGTGCCGTTTGAGTGAGCTCTGAAGGAGGAATTAGAAATCAGGTGAGGAGATGGGGCGCCTGGATGGCGCAGTCGGTTAAGCGTCCGACTTCAGCCAGGTCACGATCTCGCGGTCCGTGAGTTCGAGCCCCGCATCAGGCTCTGGGCTGATGGCTCGGAGCCTGGAGCCTGTTTCCGATTCTGTGTCTCCCTCTCTCTCTGCCCCTCCCCCGTTCATGCTCTGTCTCTCTCTGTCCCAAAAATAAAAAAAAAAAAAAAAGAAATCAGGTGAGGAGAAAGCTAAGGAAGAAAGGAAGATTTCAGGAAAGGGGGCTGCAGGGCCAACACAGAGGGGCCCAGAGGATGTGGCAGCCTCAGGAGCCTCAGTGCAGGTCTTGGTGGCCACTGCCTATGAAATGGGTGGGTACCAGGGACTGGTGGGGCATTGAGGGCAATACCAAGGGACAAGACTGGAGAATCAGGCAGGGATCAAGAAGGATCTTACAAAGTAACTTGATGAGTTAGGATTCCAGACTTAAGTAACCCCTTTGGGATGGAATCATGACCAAAATTGGGCTTAGCATGACCCTGTGAGGTGGTGAGTACCTCCGGTGGGGCGGGGTGGGTGCAGCTCAAGGGTCAGCCAACTGGCCTACTTCCCACCAATGCTCACAATCAAGGCAGGCCTTCTCTCAAAGTGAACCCCCCAAAGATGGCCATGTTCTAATCTTAAGAAAAAGCTATATGGCAAAAAGGGATTAAGAATGGATTAAGCAGGGGGCACTTGGATGTCTCAGCCAGTTAAGCACCTGACTCTTGATTTCGGCTCAGGTCATGATCTGACAGTTCATGAGTTCGAGCCCCAAGTTGGGCTCTGCACTGACAGCGTGGAGACTGCTTGGGATCCTCTCTCCCCCTCTCTCTCTGCCCCCCACCTCAACTCATGCTCTTATGTGCCCTCTCTTTCTCTCTCTAAATAAATAAATAAACTTAAAAAAAAAAAAAAAAGGAATGGATTAAGCAAACAGGATTAAAGCAAAGGGGTGCTGAGATAAGGAGATCATCCTGGATTATCCAGGTAGGCCCAAGGTAACCACATGGTCCTTAGAAGAAGAAAGCAAAGGAGTCAGAGCCAGAGAAAATAGAGACATGATGAATGAAGCAGGAATCAGACTGATGAGCCCAAGGGCCAAGAAATGCAGGCATCCTCTAAAAATAGAAATGGCAGGGAAATGGATTACCCCCTAGAGCTTCTAGAAAGAACCCAGCCCTGCTGACATCTTGGTTCTACAACTCCAGAACTGTAAGACAGTACATTTGCATTTGTTTTAAGCTGCTAAACGGGGGCAATTTGTTATAGCAGCAACAGGAAACTGACACAGAGGCTAGCTAACTACTCCAGTAACATAAAGTCAGACCTACAGAAAAAGTCACTTCTTCCTAAGAAAAACCAACCATTCTTTGGGCAAACATGCCATAAATAACCCAGAGAAGGCACTTCTCCAAACAAGCACTTTGCTTCTGTTTCCCAGGGGAGATCTGATCGTGACCCCGAGGGCAGCTCACTCACGTGCGTGAGCCAGGCTGAGGGCCCAGAGCCGGAGGTAAGAGGCTGTGTTTGAAATGCAGCCCAGGCAGTACTCGATCGTGTGGATGGCTTGATGCACAAAGATGTCTCCAAAGTTGAACTGAAAGAGAGAATTTTTTATTCTATTTCATTAAGTATTTCCTCCATGAAAGGTCTTACTAATGATACACCGATGAATAAAACATGTGCTCCGCTCTTAAGGCACTTCCAGTCGAACTAGGGGAAAACAAATATTAATATGCTCGTAGAGAGAGAGTTAGCAGCGCAAAGTAGGGTACAGTGTGTGTGCAGGAACATTTGCCAGAAGTAGCTGAAAGAAGTTCAAAGAAGAAGAGAGACCAGTCGGTAAGGTGTCACAGGAGGTGAGGTCTGTGCTGGGCCGGGAAGGCTGGGGAGGCATCTGGAAGTAAAAGATAAGCAAGATCATTCCTGGTGAAGAAAATGACTCCCGGTAAGGAAAAGGTGGGTGCTTGGGAACATCAGGAAGGCAAGTTCTGGGCGGGAAACAATTTGGCTGGAAGTAGGTGCTTGTTTGGTGAGGACTAGAAAGGAGCCCCCAGGTGCTGAAGTTTCAGTAAAGAACAGAGTTGGGAAAATAAGTTGGAGTCAATGAGGAACCATAAACAGCATCTGAATGAAAAGTGGCCGGGGTGGGGAGGGGGAATAAAGAAGTCTTGGGGGGATGATTAATCTGGTGGCAAAATGGACTAGCAAAGGCAGAGCCTTATAAGCAAAAAAGCCTGTTTGTTGACTAGCTCACTAATCTAGAGATGAAGGGGAAGAAACAGCACACACACAGCAAGAGCATGCTGTTCCCTTCACGCACTCTGATGCTGTCAGGGGAACAGTGTGATTGGCACCATCCTGGCCCTCGGGTGGCTCGCAGCGTGGTGGGGACAGGGTGCATGGAAAAGTGCAATAATCAAGACTCAGCAGTACTGTGGGAATGCAGAAAAAGGGCCTCTGACCCAGCAAGGGCCAGGGTCATACAGGGCTCTGAGGGTCTTGAGTCCGAGGGGCTAAAAGAATGGCATTGACAGAAATGGATAAATTGGAGAAGGACATTAGTGATAGGTTCAGGTGTGTTGTGTCTCAGGTGACAGCTGGCCACACAAGTAGAATCTCTCAGCACACAGTGACAGAGGAAGAACAGGTTCAGAAGAACAGTCCGGGCTGGAAGTGAACACGTAGGACTCACCTGTGGGAGGTAAGGGGACCAGGAAGACACACGAGGGAAAGATCACAGAGCTCCCAGCCTGGGAAAAGTTCATCTGGAGGTGAGAAAGAAAGACATGGATGATGGAAAGAAGAGGTCAGAGTCCCAGAAGGAGTCACAGGGCTGCGGCCAAGGATAGAGAAATACCGAGGAAGGTATGGAGGGTGCAGTCAACCATGTCAGGAGCTCTGGAGAGGAGACAGGAATCAATGCCTCTGACTCAGCAATGAAAACAGCTGGGAGGAGGTGAAGGGCAAGGAAGGGCAGAGAGGGGAGAGAGGAAAGGGAATGGAGGAATGAGTGGTGAAGAATGAACCCCACCCAAGGAGAGGGCTGGCTTTGTCCTGGCTCCAGGGAGGCAACCTCTAAACTCCTGACGTCTCCCACCTGAAAGAACCGTTTGTGTTCTTCACGGTGAGCCCCTGGGACCACATCGGATGGTTCCTGTGGTTGGAGGGTTCAGACTTGGAGCCATGTGTTACCAGCCCAGCCTCCAGGGAGAGGATGGAGTTGGAGAGTGAGCACAACCACTGAGTTGCACACCTACGTAATGAAACCCCAATAAAGCTTTGGATGCTGGAGCTCCGGTGAGCTTCCTGGGCCGGCAATGCTGTGTGCACAGTGCCACATGTTGAGGCCCGGAGACTAATGTCTCTCTAAGGACACAGAATTCTGGGATTTGGAACCCTCCCAGCGTCAGATTCTGTCTACGCGCCTCTTCCTCCGGCTGCTTCTGATCTGTATATTTGAGCTACAGTAAAAGCCTAACTGTAAGTAAGGGTTAAACTTCATTGAATTCTGTAAGTCGTTCTATAAATCACCAACCCTGAGGGAATCTGAGGGGACCCTGAATTTGTAACTGACTGGTCTGAAGAGAGGGTGGTCCTGGGGGCCCCCAAACCTGTGGCTAGTGTCGGAAGTCTTGGGCAGACTTGGCAGTCTGCAGAACTTGACCCAGAGTTTGGCCAACACCTGGTGTAGACAGAGGTCAGAGAGGACCTTGAGGGGACAAAAGAGCCAAACCTGAATATATGCTTGGCAATGGACGATCCACACATGATTGTACTTGGGGGAAGGGACCTACAAATGGAGCCTCAAGTTGCCCAGACAAGGGCAGCCAGTACATGGCAGAGGCAGAAGATGAACACCGAGAGGGTAAATATTGAGGGCATGGGAAGAACAGACGAGAGAGGTTGTACTGGACGGGCTGGGACTGGATGAGTCAACGATGTGTGGGCTGGATTCTAAAACATCCCCGCAGGTCTGGCAGGCTTAGTAATATTAATAGCCACTAATATGGGTTACTTTCTGTTCCTGGAATCTTGTCGGAAAAACTTGATCCAGATTTTTCATTATTTCTAATTGACTATCCATTAGTTTAAATGAATTTTTTTTTAAAGTAATTAACACCACAAATGGAACTTCTTATAGCATCTCTCAGGCTTCACAGGAACCCCGTCCCCACTCCAGGATTAGAACAGAGCTCCAGTTAAAGTCCCCAGCCCGTTCAGGCTTATGGGATACTTCGGTGGTAATATAAAAACAGCCACCTGCCTTCAGCTGGGAAAATGTGGCACATTCCTGAGGGGGAGTGGCTGCTCTTGGACAGAAAGGCGCAGGGAGGGAGGAGGGAACAAAGCAATTCCTGAATTCACAGGAGAGGCAGATAACGTTACAAAGATAGGTCAGCAAAGTCTCAGCAGAGCCAGGGTTGGGTTGAGACAGGAGAACAAAGAGGGGACAGCAGCTGGGCGTGCTTCTGCTGGGGAGGCGGGCTGAGAATTAACAGCCTCCCTTTTACTTCTTCAGTCGGGCTAGATTTGGGCTCTGCTCTCATGGTGTGAGGGGTACTGACTGGGCACCTCATAATAAACATAGCTGACTCCCAGGGGTACAATTCTGAGTCAAGGAGGCCTCACTAGCAGGGCGCCTGGGCAACTCAGTTGGTTAAGCGTCTGACTCTTTGATTTCGGCTCAGATCATGATCTCACAGTTTGTGGGATCGAGCCCCTCCTCAGCCTCTGTACTGACAGCGTGGAACCTGCCTGGGATTCTCTCTCTTCCACTTTCTCTGACCCTCTCCCGCAACTCACACTTGCTCGCTCACTCTCAAAATAAATGAATACACTTTAAAAAAAAAAAAAAAAAAGGAGGACCGACTAGCACTGAGGACCTTCTCTTTCAGTAAATCTGAAGGCTGATATTCACCCCACACTCACAGATACAGCAGTAACTGTGTTAAAATATTAAAACACTCCTAGATTGGCTGGTGAGTAGCTGTTGTTCTGATCCTATATGCACTCCCCCTCCTTTGGGACCACCCCAACTTCCCTTGACTTTGCAACTACAGGACTGCCACCAGCAGGGTCTCCCTGACCCTCCCAGATCTACTGCCTAAGTGCTTTCAGGTGAGCTGGTGCCCATGCCCTACTTACTGGCTGTTAAACATTTGACCATCACCCTTGGTGAGATCCCACATCTAGAATCTGTACAAACTGGGAAATCTTTGTTGGGTGTTGAATCCCACATACCTCTTCTTCATGGTCATCCTGAGCCCCGTGGCCACCTGCAGAAGCCCTCTGACCTGTGCTCATGGAAGGGCTGGAGTTGTCACCTTCAATGTCCTCGGTGGCATCTTCTTGGATCATGGATGCCTGCAGCTGTCAGCAAGGAAGGAAGTGAAGCACTAAATTCACCCTTAGAACTAGAATTACAACAATTCTACATAAAATAAAGGCTGTTGCCAAATATTAACTATGTACCAGACACTGTTCTAAACTCTCTCTATATCACTTCGTTTAGCCTTTGTAACAATGTTTTCAGATACACACAATTATCACCTTACTCTACTGAGAAGGAGACGACAGCACAGGAAGGTTAAGAAATGTACTCAAGATCATACAGCTTGTAAGGCTAGTTAGTGGCAGAGCTAGGACTCAAACTCAGGCAATCTGATTCCTGAGTATGCCCTCTTCTCCATGGTGCTCCAGAATGTGCCAAATTAATCCGTCTTTACAGTAAACCAGTGCACGTACAAGAGTACCTTTTATTGTTAAAAAATAATATGCATTGTCATAAAATTGTCTGTTGGTACCTTTGACATAATCTTGTGACTGACCTGAACAGCCAGATTTCTATAGGCAAAATTAGGAGAGATTAGTGACTGCTATGGTCTGAATATTTTGTATCCCCTCCCTAATTCATATGTTGAAATCCTAAACCCCACAGATGATAGTAGTCAAAGGTGAGGCCCTTGGGAGGTACTTAGGTCACGAGGATGGAGCCCTCATGAACGAGACTAGTGCCATTAGAAAGGAGTCCCTACACAACTCTCACCCCTTCCACTGTGTCAGGACACAGTGAGAATGTGGCTAAGAACCAGGAAGGTGGGGGGGGGGGAGGTTCTCACCACAGTGAATATGCTGCAGCCTTTCATCTTGGACTTCACAGCCTCCAGCACTGAACAATAAATTTGTTGTTTATAAGCTACCCAGTCTGTGGTACTTTGTTATAGCAGCCCAAAAGGACTAAGACAATGACTTTTTCAATACTAACATAAGTTTTAAAAATAAAAACATCACTTTATAAAAATAGCTAAGAAAAAAAATTCAAAGAAAGAAAATCTAGGTATAATTAGCATATAATTTGGCCTAGTTTTATCCCTAGGTCTGAATAGAAGATCTCTTTCAAGTCACTGTGAAACTTAATGTCCCATGTCCAAAGTGTTTCCTAGAATGATTTCATGGGGGGAGGGGGGTATTGCAAATTAGGCATTAAGATGTCTTTGCCTTTCTTTCTTTAGTGGTTCTGCACTTACTATTTACAGAGCCATGGGCAAAGGTAAAAATGGAAGTCCATATGCCATATATTTAAATATTTAAGAGTTATAAATCAAGCCAACAGACTCCTAAACATATCCATCCCTAAACTCTAGCCCTTTCTGGTCATTATCCTAGAATTGATTAAAATGAAGATGAATAATTTTATAGAAACATGATACTGGACTTTGTGAATCCTACTGCCCATCTTCCCCCACTTTACTAAATACCCCACAATGTTTGAGCAGAGTGCCCAGCGAAATAAAATGCACAACTCAATTTTAAATTTAGTTACTGACAACTTTCTAAAAACACATGTGCCCAAAGATATGCACAAGGATATTTACAGATTATCTGTAGTCACTAAAACTAGAAACAGGTCGAGGACGTTCAGGGAAGATGGCAGAATAGGAGGGTCCTAAGCTCACCTCATCCCATGGACACTCCTAAATAACACCCACATCAGTGTAAAGAACCCAGAAAACAACCCAAAGACTGGCAGAACAACAGACCCTCCACAGCTAAAAGTAGAGAAGAGGCCGCATCAGAAAAAGGTAGGAAGGACAAAGATGAGGTTGGGAAACAAACTGACCTATGATACTGTCTACAGGAGGGAGGGACACACAGGCATGGAGAAGGGAGAGGAGCAGACCCCCACACCAGGCACCCCACGCCTGGGGGACCCACACTGGGAGGACAAATCCTCATATCATTCGGCTCTGAAAAACAGAGGGGCATAACGTAACAAGTTCTTATAATCAGCGGGGCTTGACACCTAGAACTGTAAAACTCAGCAGGCTCTGCCCAAGGAAAGTCAGGAGGTGACAGCAAACTGAGTCCCCACCCTGAAAGAAACAGCATAACAAACAGACCTGCTGAGATACAACAGAGAAGCCGCAGTATGAAAAATAGGGATAAAAGGGAAGGAGATTTACTTATTAAACTCAGAACTTGTGCTGGAGGGGCAGAGACCTTTAAGAGACTTCTCCATGAACAAATAGCTGGCAGAGCCATTTCTCTCCCCCATCCCCTAGCCTAGGTAGACAGGCACCTGCAGGAACCAGTGCAGCCAGCGAACACTCTCCATCTACCTTGTTAACAGCAACCCCACCCACCAATGCCTCTGCATGCTTTTCTGCGGACCACAACTCCAACCCACCCCTGGCAGAAGTCCATCTAAAGCAGCACCACAAGCATGGCAGTGTGCAAGCAGCCCCCACAGAGGCCAGCACCATCCCAAAGTGATTCTTGCCCTGGGTAAAGGGGGAGATAATCACACAAACCTGTTCAAGTGTGGCCCCAGCAGTGGGCTGGGGGCAGATATCGGGCCTAACTGCAGGCCCTGCCCACCAACAAAAGCTTCCAAGGGACAACACAGGGAAAGTGTCCTGAAGTTCAGTGCCACTGCATCTCTGGCAAATGCCTGGTGTGAACCACCTCAAGCCCAAGGTGGTCCCAGACTGGCCACAGGGACCAAACCCTGCCCACAACAGGTAAAGAGAGTCATTGCAGATGACTGGACTGAAGAAGGACACAGCTCAGCCACAAAAGTAGGGCAAACACAATACACATAGGAAACATCCCTGAAGCACAAGATCCTAGAGAACAGGGGACATTGCACTACTTTCAAGAGCAGAAGACATGGCTGACATTCCTAACACATAGACACAGAGAGTGAGACAAAACGAGGAGACAGAATAATATGTCCCAAATGAAATAGAACAAAATAACATCAAGAGAGCTAAGCAAAACAGAAATAAGTAATACGACTGATAGAGAATTTAAAGTAATGGTCATAAAGATACCCACTGGACTTGGGAAAAGAGTGGAGGACCTCAGTGAGACTCTCAACAAGGAAACAGAAAACATGAAAAAGAACCAATCAGAGATGAATAACTCAATCACTGAGATTAAAAATACACTAGAAGGAATACATAGTAGGCTAGTGGAAGCATAAGAATGGATCAATGACCTGGAGGACAGAGTGATGGGAAGCAATCAAGCAGAAAAAAGAAAGAAAAAAGAATAATAATAATAAATGAGAATAGATTAAGGGAACTCAATGACACCATCGAATGTAATAACATTTGCATTGTAAGGGTCCCAAAAGAAGAAGAAAGAAAAAAAAAATGGAGGCAGAAATTTTACTTGAAGATATAATAGCTGAAAACTTCCTGAATCTGGGGAAGGAAACAGGAATCCAGATCCAGAAGGCACAGAGATCCCCCAACAAAATCAACCCAAGGAGGTTCACATCACAAATGGTAATTAAAATGGCAAACAGTAGTGATCAAGAGAGAATTTTAAAAGAAGCAAGAGAAAAAAACAGTTATATACAAGGGAAACCCCATAGGGCTATCAGTGGACTTTTTAGAATAAACTTTGCAGGCCAGAAGGGAGTGACATGATATATTCAAAGTGCTGAAAGAAAAAAAACCTGCAACCAAGAATACTCTGTCCAGCAAGTCTATCATTCAGAATAGAAGAGATAAAAAGTTTCCCAGACAAATGAAAGTTAAAGACATTCACCACTACTCAAACAGCCCTACAAAAATGTTAAAAGGTGCTCTTTGAGTAGAAATGAAAGATTGTAATAAAGAGTCAGAAAAGAAGCATAAAAGCAGTAAAATTAAGTACATCTATAAAAACAAGTCAAGATGTTCACTAAGTAAAAGGAGGTAAAGTAAGACACCACATAACTAAAACATGAGGAACGGAGAAGAGTAAAAGTTTAGTGCTTTATGAATGGATTCAAACTTAAGTGACCATCAATTTCATATGGACTGCTATATACATAAGATGTTATATATAAATGTAAGGGTAACCACGCACCAAAAACTGGTAACACATATGCAAAATATAAAGAAAGGGGAATCCAATTATATCACTAAAGAAACCCACCAAATTGTGAGAGAAGAGAGCAAGAGAAGAAAGGAACAGAGAATTACAAAAACAACCACAAAACAACTAACAAAATGGCAATAAGTACATACCTATCAATAATTACATTGAATGTAAATGGACTATACACACTCCAATCAAGAGATATAAGGTGACAGAATGGATAAAAAAACAAGACCCATCTCCATGCTGCCTAGAAGAGACCGACTTCAGACCTAAAGCCACATGCAGATTGAAAGTGAAGAGTGAAAAATATTTATCACGCAAATGGAAGTGAAAAGAAACCCAAGGTAACAATACTTATATTAAACAAAATAGGCTTATGTTTATTTTTTTATTATGAAATTCATTGTCAAATTGGTTTCCATACAACACCCAGTGCTCATCCCAACAGGTGCCCTCTTCAATGCCCATCACCCACATTCCCCTCCCTTGGACCCCCCATCAACCCTCAGTTGATTCTCAGTATTTAAGAGTCTCTTATGGTTTGCCTCCCTCCCTCTCTAACTTTTTTCCCCCTTCCCCTCCCCCATGGTCTTCTGTTAAATTTCTCAGGATCCACATAAGAGTGAAAACATATGGTATCTGTCTTAATCTATATGACTTATTTCACTTAACATAACACTCTCCAGTTCCATCCACATTGCTACAAAAGGCCATATTTCATTCGTTCTCACTGCCAAGTAGTATTCCATTGTGTATATAAACCACAATTCTTTATCCATTCATCAGTTGATGGACATTTAGGCTCTTTCCATAATGTGGCTATTGTTGAAAGTGCTGCTATAAACATTGGGGTGCAAGTGCCCCTATGCATCAGCACTCCTGTATCCCTAGGGGAAATTCCTGGCAGTGCTACTGCTGGGTCATAGGGTAGATCTATTTTTAATTTTTTGAGGAACCTCCACACTGTTTTCCAGAGCGGCTGCACCAGTTTGCATTCCCACCAGCAGCACAACAGGGTTCCTATTTCTCCACATCCTCTCCAGCATCTACAGCCTCCTGATTTGTTCATTTTAGCCACTCTGACTGGCGTGAGGTGATATTTCAGTGTGGTTTTGATTTGTATTTCCCTGATGAGGAGTGACGTTGAGCATCTTTTCAAGTGCCTGTTTGCCATCTGGAAGTCTTCTTTAGAGAAGTGTCTATTCATGTCTTCTGCCCATTTCTTCATGGATTATTGGTTTTTTGGGCATGGAGTTTGGTGAGTTCTTTATAGATTTTGGATACTAGCCCTTTGTCCGATATGTCATTTGCAAATATCTTTTCCCATTCTGTCGGTTGCCTTTTAGTTTTGCTGATTGTTTCCTTTGCAGTGCAGAAGATTTTTATCTTCATGAGGTCCCAATGAACTATTGGGGATGTGTCAAGTAAGAAATTGCTGCAGCTGAGGTCAGAGAGGTTTTTTTCCTGCTTTCTCCTCTAGGGTCTTGATGGTTTCTTGTCTCACGTTCAAGTCCTTTATCCATTTTGAGTTTATTTTTGTGAATGGTGTAAGAAAGTGGTCTACTTTCATTCTTCCGCATGTTGCTGTCCAGTTCTCCCATCACCATTTGTTAAAGAGACTGTCTTTTTTCCATTGGATATTCTTTCCTGCTGTGTCAAAGATTAGTTGGCCATACGTTTGTGGGTCCACTTCTGGAGTCTCTATTCTATTCCATTGGTCTGTGTGTCTGTTTTTGTGCCAATACCATGCTGTTTTGGTGATTACAGCTTTGTAGTAGAGGCTAAAGTCTGGGATTGTGATGCCTCCCGCTTCAGTTTTCTTCTCCAATATTACTTTGGCTATTCGGAGTCTTTTGTGGTTCCATACAAATTTTAGGATTGCTTCTTCGAGCTTCGAGAAGAATGCTGGTGCAATTTTGATTGGGATGGCACTGAATGTGTAGATTGCTTTGGGTGGTATTGACATTTTAACAATATTTATTCTTCCAATCCATGAGCACGGAATGTTTTTCCATTTCTTTGTATCTTCTTCAATTTCCTTCATAAGCTTTCTATAGTTTTCAGCATACAGATCTTTTACATCTTTGGCTAGGTTTATTCCTAGGTATTTTATGATTCTTGGTGCAATTGAGAATGGGATCAGTTTCTTTATTTGTTTTTCTATTGCTTCATTACTAGTGTATAGAATGCAACTGATTTCCGTACATTGATTTTGTATCCTGCGACTTTGCTGAATTCATGTATCAGGTCTAGCAGACTTTTGGTGGAGTCTATCGGGTTTTCCATGTATAATATCATGTCATCTGCAAAAAGCGAAAGCTTGACTTCATCTTTGCCAATTTTGATGCCTTTGATTTCCTTTTGCTGTCTGATTGCTGATACTAGAACTTCCAACACTATGTTAAACAACAGCGGTGAGAGTGGACATCCCTGCTGTGTTCCTGATCTCAGGGGGAAAGCTCTCAGTTTTTCCCCGTTGATGATGATATTAGCTGTGGGCTTTTCATAAATGGCTTTTATGATGTTTAAGTATGTTCCTTCTATCCCAACTTTCTTGAGGGTTTTTATTATGAAAGAATGCTGAATTTTGTCAAATGCTTTTTATGCATTGATTGACAGGATCATATGGTTCTTTTCTTTCTTTTATTAATGTGATGTATCATGTTGATTGATTTGCGAATGTTGAACCAGCCCTGCAGCCCAGGAATGAATCCCACTTGATCATGGTGAATAATTCTTCTATATGCTGTTGAATTCAATTTGCTCGTATCTTGTTGAGAAGTTTTGCATCCATATTCATCATGGATATTGGCCTGTTGTTCTCTTTTTTTGCTGGGTCTCTGTCTGGTTTGGGAATCAAAGTAGTGCTGGCTTCATAGAATGAGCCTGGAAGTTTTCCTTCCCTTTCTATTTTTTGGAACAGCTTGAGAAGGATAGGTATTATCTCTGCTTTAAATGTCTGGTAGAATTCTCCACGGAAGCCATCTGGTCCTGGACTCTTATTTGTCGGGAGATTTTTGATAACTGATTCAATTTCTTCTCTGGTTATGGGTCTGTTCAAATTTTCTATTTCTTCCTGTTTGAGTTTTGGAAGTGTGTGGGTGCTTAGGAATTTGTCCATTTCTTCCAGGTTGTCCAGTTTGTTGGCATATAATTTTTCATAGTATTCCCTGATAATTGCTTGTGTTTCTGAGGGACTGGTTGTAATAATTTCATTTCATTCATGATTTGATCTATTTGGGTCATCTCCCTTTTCTTTTTGAGAAGCCTGGCTAGAGGTTTATCAATTTTATTTATTTTTTCAAAAAACCAACTCATGGTTTCATTGATCTGCTCTACAGTTTTTTTACATTCTATATTGTTTATTTCTGCTCTGATCTCTATTATTTCTCTTCTTCTGCTGGGTTTGGGGTGCCTTTCCTGGTCTGCTTCTAGTTCCTTTTGGTGTATTAGATTTTGTATTTGGGATTTTTCTTGTTTGTTGAGATAAGCCTGGATTACAATGTATTCTCTCAGGACTGCCTTCGCTGCATCCCAAAGCATTTGGATTGTTGTATTTTCATTTTCGTTTGTTTCTACATATTTTTTAATTTCTTCCCTAATTGCCTGGTTGACCCATTCATTCTTTAGTAGGGTGTTCTTTAGCCTCCATGCCTTTGGAGGTTTTCCAGACTTTTTCCTGTGGTTGATTTCAAGCTTCATAGCATTGTGGTCTGAAAGTGTGCATGGTATGATCTCAATTCTTGTATACTTATGAAGGGCTGTTTTGTGACCCAGTATGTGATCCATCTTTGAGAATGTTCCATGTGCACTGGAGAAGAAAGCATATTCTGTTGCTTTGGGATGCAGAGTTCTAAATATATCTGTCAAGTCCATCTGATCCAATGTATCATTCAGGGCCCTTGTTTCTTTTTTGATCCTGTGTCTAAATGATCTATCCATTGTTGTAAGTGGGGTATTAAAGTCCCCTGCAATTACCACATTCTTATCAATAAAGTTGCTTATGTTTGTGATAAATTGTTTTATATATTTGGGGGCTGCAGCATTCAGTGCATAGATATTTATATTTGTTAGCTCTTCCTGATAGATAGACCCTTTAATTATTATATAATGCCCTTCTTCATCTCTTGTTACAGCCTTTAATTTAAAGTCTAGTTTGTCTGCTATAAGTATGGCTACTCCAGCTTTCTTTTGACTTCCAGTAGCATGATTGATAGTTCTCCATCCCCTCACTTTCAATCTGAAGGTGTCCTCAGGTCTAAAATGGGTCTCTTGTAGACAGAAAATAGATGGGTCTTCTTTTTTTATCTATAATGATACCCTGTCTTTTGGTTGGAGCATTTAGTCCATTTACATTCAGTGTTATTATTGAAAGATATGTATTTAGAGTCATTGTGATGGCCATAGGTTTCATGCTTGTAGTGATGTCTCTAGTACTTTGTGGTCCTTGCAACATTTCACTCACAGAGTCCCCCTTAGGATCTCTTGTAGGGCTGGTTTAGTGGTGACGAATTCCTTCAGTTTTTGTTTGTTTGGGAAGACCTTTATCTCTCCTTCTATTCTAAATGACAGACTTGCTGGATAAAGGATTCTTGGATGCATATTTTTTTTCTGTTCATGACATTGAAGATTTCCTGCCATTCCTTTCTGGCCTGCCAAGTTTCAGTAGATAGGTCTGCTACTACCCTTATGTGTCTATCTGTGTAAGTTAGGGCCTGTTTATCCCTAGCTGCTTTCAGAATTCTCTCTTTATCCTTGTATTTTGCCAGTTTCACTATGATATGTCATGCAGAGGATAGATTCAAGTTACATCTGAAGGGAGTTCTCTGTGTCTATTGGATTTCAATGCCTGTTTCCTTCCCCAGATCAGGGAAGTTCTCAGCTATGATTTGTTGAAGTACACCTTCAGCCCCTTTGTCTCTCTCTTCTTCTTCTGGAATTCCTATGATACAGATATTGTTCCGTTTGATTGCATCACTTAGTTCTCTAATTCTCCCCTCATACTCCTGGATTTTTTTTTATCTCTCTTTTTCTCAGCTTCCTCTTTTTCCATAATTTTATCTTCTAATTCACATATTCTCTCCTCTGCCTCTTCACTCTGTGCTATGGCCGCCTCCATTTTATTTTGCACCTCATTTATAGCATTTTTTAGTTCCTCATGACTATTTATTAGTCCCTTGATCTCTGTAGCAATAGATTCTCTGCTGTCCTCTATTCTTTTTTTCAAGCCCAACAATTACTTTTATGACTATTATTCTAAATGCTTGTTCCGTTATATTGCTGAAATCGGTTTTGATCAATTCGCTAGCTGTCGCTACTTCCTGGAGTTTCTTTTGAGGAGAATTCTTCCATTTCATCATTTTGGGTAGTCCCTGCGGTAGCTCCAAACTGCAGGGCACTTCCCCTGTGCTATTTGGAGAAACTTGTGTTGGTGGGTGGGGCCACAGTCAGACCCGATGTCTGCCCCCAGCCCACTGCTGGGGCCACAGTCAGACTGGTGTGTACCTTATCTTCCCCTCTCCCAGGGCCAGGACTCACTGTGGAGTGGTGTGGCCCCGTCTGGGCTGCTTGCACACTGCCAGGTTTGTGGTGCTGCTTCAATGGGATCTGGCCAAGGTCATATTAGACAGGATGGATCTGCAAGGTGCACAGGGGTTAGAGGGGCAGACTTAGCTAGCTTTGCTGTCTGTGGTCCCCTGTGGGAGGGGCCCTGCAGCACCGGGAGGGAGGCAGGCCCATCAGAGGGATGGATCCACCGCGTTGGGCGTTTGCGTGGTGCAAGCAAGTTCGGTGACAGGAACTCCATGCATGTTTATTTTTGAAAGAGAGTGCAAGCGAGGAAGGTGCAGAGGAGGGGAAGGAGGATCTGAAGCAGTCTCCATGCTGACAGCAGAGAGGCTGATGTGGTGCTCAAACTGATGAACCAGGAGATCATAACCTGAGTTGAAGTCTGACATTCAACTGACTGAGCCACCAAGACACCCCTCAAAATAGACTTTTTTTTTAAAGTGTATTTATTTATTTTAAGAGAGAGATAGAGAGCAGTGAGAGGAGGCATGGGACAAAGACAGACAGAGGGCGAGAGAGAAAATCCCAAGCAGGCTCCACACTCTCAAGGCAGAGCCCAAGGTGGGGCTCAATCCCACAAACCATGAAATCATGACCTGAGGTGAATGCTGAACCAACTGAGCCACCCAGATGCCCCCAAAACACTGGCTTTAGATGACACATTGGGCCAGATGGCTTTAACAAATATATTCAGAACATTCCTTTCTCAAACAGCAAAATCCACATTATTTTCAAGTATACATGGAACGCTCTCCAGAACAGATCACCTGTTAGGCTAGAAAACAAGTGTTAACAAATTCAAAAACACTAAAGTTATAGCATACATCTTTTCCAACAATAAGGCTATAAAACTAGAAATAAACTACAAGAAAAAAATCTGGAAGGAACACAAATACATGGAGGTTAATTAACAGGCTACTCAACAATGAATGGGGCAACCACAAAATCAAAGGGGAAATCAAAAAACACATGTAGACAAATTAAAATGAAAATGAAAAGACAAATGATCCAAGATCTTTGGGATGCAGCAAAAGCTGTTCTAAGAGAGAAGTTTAGGGGCGCCTGGGTGGCTCAGTCAGTTGAGTGTCTGTCTGACTTCGGCTCAGGTCATAATCTCACAGCTCGTGAGTTCAAGCCCTGCATCCAGCTCTGTGCTACCAGCTCAGAGCCTGGAGTCAGCTTCAGATTCTGTGTCCTTTTCTCGCTCTGCCCCTCCCTTGCTCATGCTCTCTCTCTCTCTCTCTCTCTCTCTCAAGAATAAATAAAACATTAAAAAAAGAGAGAAGTTTATAGCAATACAGGCCTACATCAAAAAACAAGAAAACTATCAAGCAACCTAAACTTACACCTAAAGGAGCTAGACAAAGAACAAAAAACAAAACCCAAACTATTAGAAGGAAGGAAATAATAAAGATTAGAGCAGAAATAAACAGAACAGAAACTTAAAAAACAAAAACAAAAAACAAGAGAACAGATCAATGAAACCAGGAGCTGGTTCTCTGAAAAGATCAACAAAAATTGATAAACCTTTAGCTAGACTCATCAGAAAGGAAGGAAGGAAGGAAGGAAGGAAAGAAGGGAGGGAGGGAGGGAGGGAGGAAGGAAGGGAAGAAGGGAGGAAAAGGAGGAGGAGAGGAAGGGAGGGAGGAAGGAAGGAAGGAAGGAAGGGGACTCAAAATCAGAAATGAAAAAGGAGAAATAATAACCAACAGCACCAAAATACAAAGAATTATAATAGTATAAGAGAGTAAATGCCACCAAACTGAACAACCTAAAATAAACAGATAAATTCTTAGAAATATATAGCCTACCAAAACTGAAGCAGGAAGAAATATCAATGTTATACATCACATCAGCAAGAGAAAGAATAAAAATCATACGATCATTTCAATAGATACATTAAAAAATTTGACACAGTACAACATCCACTCATGATTTTAAAAACCCACAACAATGTAGGTTTAGAGGGAACACACCTCAACATAATAAAAGCTATATATGAAAAATCCACAGTTAACATCACACTCTATGGTGAAAAACTGAGAGCTTTCCCCCACCCCAAGATCAGGAACAAGACAAGGATGTAAACTCTTGACACTTTTATTCAACATATTACTGGAAGTCCTAGCCACAACAATCAGACAGCAAAAGGAAATAGATGGGATCTGAATTGGTGAGGAAGCAGTAAAACTTAAGTGACCAGAAATAAGTAGGAGAGGAGTTAAAATGGCGGAGAAGTACGGAGACTGGGATTTCCCTAGTCCTTCAAACACAGCTGTATTGAGGTCAGAACACTTGAAACACCCAGGAAATCAACCTGCAGAGTGGCAGAGGGATATCCACAGGTTTAGGGAGACAGCTTGGCAGGACAGAGGTGTGTGTATCGGAATTGGGGGAGATAAAACAATGTAGGCATTGAGGGGAGGGAACCCCCTATGCGGAGAGACAAAGGAGAAAGATAGAGAGGCTGTGGTACTGGGATGTTGTGTTAGTACAAGAGAAAAACCTCTCCAGACCATGGACTGGGGAACAAGAAATATAGAGAGTGTCCATTTCTATTTGCAAACAGCCTCAGGAGCTGAAGATCAGAGTTTCCAAAAGGGACAACTTTCTCTGGACCTGAGTGGCAGTGTGCACGTGTCTCGGGGGGAGGGGGGCCATCCTTGGGGGGCAGTAGTGATCTCAGGGGCACACTGGGAGAGAACAGTCTCCTTCCTCGACTACTGTGGGAAGAGGGTTTATTGCCTCCCCCAAGGACAAAAGACCCTGCAGGCACCAGTCAGAGGCCTTTACAGGGCAGGGTGGAGGGGTGCTACACTAGAATAGGGTCCACACAGTGCAGGACCCTTTAAGACATTGGGTTTTGAATCCCAGCCGAGCACCTAGGAGGCGAGGGAGACTGTGGAGCAGGGCAAGCTGCCTGCCTGTGCTACCCTGTGAAGGCTGCTTGAACAGTGTGGTCTGGGACACCTAGTCAGGGGAGGGAAGTTGGGGTGTCACCATTTTTCTCCCCATCACCTACATGGTGGGGCTTCAGAGAGCAGCACACAGCCCCCAGTGGAGGCAGAACCCACTTATACCAAACCCCACCCCTCCTGGCAACTGCTTACCTACCTGAGCGGGACTGACACTGATAAAACCAGTCTCTCCTCTAGACCAGCACAGCCACTGGTCTAGGCACCAACAGACAACTGTCCTGCAGTTTTGTATGTTAGTCTGTTTCTCTCTCTCTCTCTCTCTCTCTCTCTCTCTCTCTCTTCCCTTCTCTTCTCTTCTCTTCTCTTCTCTTCTCTCTCTTTTTTTTCTTTCTACCTTGTTTTTTCTTTTGGAATCCGGCTCATGGCTTCTGATTTGATTTTTGGTCAATCCTTATTCTCTCTCTATATATGTTTTTTCGGTTTTGTTTGTTTCATCAGGCATTTCTACTCTATTCTTTTACACCTTTTCTAGATCTCCTTTCTTTTCCTTTCTCTCTCTCTGGATTAACCTTATCGTTTCTTTGATTCTCTGCTTGGTCTTTTTTTTTCTTCTTCACCCCTTTCATTTTTCTCTTTGTATGGGATCAGGTTCCCAGCCCTTTCCCTTTTTCCAGGGTTACTTCAACGAACGAATCAAAGCACACCTGGTGGAAAGTCCCAACACTCCACCACGATGAGTAAGGAGGAGCTCTGCAGAGGACTGACTAGTGGGACAGAACAGCCAAATACACAACCAGAGAGTGCACGCAGCACACTCCAGAAACATCTCCTGAAGTGCCGGGCCCTGGACAGTGTATGGCTCCTTTTAAATATAGTAGTACTTGCAGTGCAGGGCACATAACAAGCTATTAAAACACGTAAAAGACAGAAACCTAGCCAAAATGACAAAACAGAAGAATTCTCCTCAAAAGAAAATCCAGGAAGGAATGACAGCCAGAGAATTGCTTCAAACAGATATAAACAATATATCTGAACAAGAATTTACAAGAACAGTCATAAGACTAATAGCTGAGCTTGAAAAAAAAAAAAGCGTATAAGACAGCAGAGAATCTATTGCTGCAGAGATCAAAGACTTAAGAAATAGTCACAGTGAATTAAGAAATGTTATAAATGGGATGCAAGCTAAACTAGATACAGTGACAGTGAGGATGGAAGAAGCAGAGGAGAGAACAGGTGAAATAAAAGATAAAGTTATGGAAAATGACAAAGCTGAAAAAAAAAGAGGGAAAGGAAATTATTAGAACACGAGGGGAGAATTAGAGACCTAAGTGATTCTATGACATGAAATAATATCCATATTATACGAGTTCCAGAAGAAGAAGGTAGAATGGGCCAGAAAGCTTATTTGAACAAATTAGCTGAGAAATTCCCTAATCTGGAGAGGAAAACAGACATCCAAGTACAAGAGGCACAGAACAATCCCTTAAGTCAACAAAAACAGGTCAACACCACAACATATCATAGTGAAACTAGCAAAATACAAAGATAACGAGAGAATTCTGAAAGCAGTTAGGGACGAACAGGCTTCAACCTACAAGGGTTGACACATAAGGATGGCAGGATACCTGTCCACTGAAATTTGGCAGGCAAGCAGGGAGCGGCAGGACATATTCAATGGGCTGCAGAGGAAAAATATGCAGCCAAGAATCCTTTATCCATCAAGGCTGTCATTCAGAATAGAAGGAGGGATAAAGGCTTTGCTTTCCCAGAAAAACAAAAACTAAAGGTGTTCATGACCACTAAACCAGCCCTGCAGAAGATCCTAAGGGGGACTTTGTGAGTGGAAAGCAACAAAGACTACAAAGGACCAGAGACATCACCACAAACATGAAACCTACAGATAAAACAATGACACTAAATCCTTATCTTTCAATAATCACTCTGAGTGTAAATGAACTAAATGCCCCAGTCAAAAGACACAGGGTATCAGAATAGATGAAAAAAAAAAAAAAGATCCATCTATATACTGCCTACAAGAGACTCATTTTAGACCTGAGAACACCTACAGATTGAAAGTGACAGGATGGAGAACCATCTATCAGGTTACTGGATGGCACAAGAAACCCAGAGTAGTTATACTTACATCAGACAAACTAGATTTTAAAACAAAGACTGTAACAAGAGATAAAGAAGTGTATTACATCATAATTAAGGGGTCTATCCATCAAAAGAGCTAGCAATTATAAATGTTTATGTCCCCAATGTGAAACACCCAAATATATAAATCAATTAATCACAAACATAAACACATGTATAGATAATAATACCATGATTGTAGGGGACTTTCACACTCCACTTATAACAATGGACAGATCATCTAGGCAGCAGATCAATAAGGAAACAACAGCGGTCAATGACACACTGGACCAGATGTTAATGACACATTAACAGATATATTCAGAACTTTTCATCCAAAAGCAGAATACACACGTTTTGATTGCATATGCAACATTATCCAAAATAAATCACATACTGGGTCACAAAGCAGCCTTCAATAATTATAAAAGGATTGAGATCATACCATGCATATTTTCAGATTATAATGGTATGAAACTTGAAATCAACCACAAGAAAAAATTTGGAAAGCTCCCAAATACATGTAGGCTAAAGAACATCCTACTAAAGAATTAACAGGTAAACCAGGAAATTAAAGAAGAAATTTTAAAATATATGGAAGCAAATTAAAATAAAAACACAATAGTCCAAACCATTTGGGATGCAGCAAAGGCAATCCTAAGAGGAAAATACATTGCAATTCACGCCTATCTTAAGAAGCAAGAAAGGTCCCAAATACACAACTTAACCTTACACCTAAAGGAGCTAGAAAGGCAGCAGCAAAGAAAGCCCAAAGGAAGCAGAAGAAGGGAAATAATAAAGATGATAGCAGAAATAAACGATATAGAATCCAAAAAAAAAAAAACAAACAAAAAAACAGTAGAACAGATCAATGAATCTACGAGCTGGGTTGTTTTTTTTTTTTAAAGAATAAACAAAATTCATGGGAATGCAAGCTGGTGCAGCCACTCTGGAAAACAGTATGGAGGTTCCTCAAAAAACTAACAATAGAACTACCCTACGACCCAGCAATTGCACTACTAGGCATTTATCCATGGGATACAGGTGTGCTGTTTCGAAGGGACACATGCACCCCGAAGTTTATAGCACCACTGTCAACAACAGCCAAAGTATGGCAAGAGCCCAAATGTCCATCGGTGGATGGATGGATAAAGAAGATGTGGTATATGTACAACAGAGTATTACTCAGCAATCAAAAAGAATGAAATCTTGCCATCTGCAACTACATGGATAGAACTGGAGGGGATTATGCTAAGTGAAATTAGTCAGACAAGAATCATATAACTTCATTCATATGAGGACTTTAAGAGAGACAACAGATGAACATAAGGGAAGGGAAACAAAAATAATATAAAAACAGGGAGGGGGACAAAACAGAAGAGACTCATAAATATGGAGAACATCAGAGGGTTACTAGAGGGGGCATGGGAGGGGAGATGGGCTAAAAGGGTAAGGGGCACTAAGGAATCTACTCCTGAAATCATTGTTGCACTATATGCTAACTAATTTGGATGTAAACTTTAAAAAATAAAAAATGAAATTAAAAAAATAAACAAAATTGATAAACCCCTAGCCAGACTTCTCAAAAAGAAAAGAACGAGGACCCAAATAGATAAAATCACATATAAAAGAGGACAGATCACAGCCAATACCACAGAAATACAAACAATTATTACAGAACACTATGAAAAATTATATGCCAACAAACTGGACAATCTGGAAGAAATAGACAAATTCCTAGATACATACACACTACCAAAACTGAAAGAGAAGAAATAGAAAATTTGACCCATAAACAGCAAAGAAATTGAATTGATTATAAAAAAATCTCCCAACAAATAAGAGTCCTGGGCCAGATGGCTTCTGAGGGGAATTCTGCCATACAGTTAAAGCAGAGTTAATATCTATTCTTCTCAAGCTGTTCCAAAAAATAGAAACTGAAGGAAAGCTTCCAGACTCATTCTATGACATAGTCAGCATTACCTTGATTCCCAAACCAGACAAAAACCCACTAAAGAGGAGAATTACAAGCTAATATCCCTGATGAACATGGATGCAAAAATTCTCAACAAGATACTAGCAAATCTAATTCAACAGTAAATTAAAAGAATTATTCACCATGATCAAATGGGATTCATTCCTGGGCTGCAGGGCTGGTTCAATATTTGCAAATCAATCAATGTGATACGTCACATTTATAGAAGAAAGGAGAAGAAACACATGATCCTGTCAACAGATGCAGAAGAAGCATTTGACAAAATACAGCATCCTTAATAAAAACCCTCAAGAAAGTCGGGAGAGAAGGAACATACCTTAACATTATAAAAGCCATATATGAAAGGCCCACAGCTAATATTCTCAATGGGGAAAACTGAGAGCTTTCCCCCTAAGATGAGGAACATGACAGTGGTCCAGTCTCACTGCTGTTGTTTAACATAGTGTTGGAAGTGCTAGCCTCAGCAATCAGGCAACAAAAGGAAATCAAAGGCATCCAAATTGGCAAAGAAGAAGTCAAACTTTCACTCTTCACAGATGACATGATACTCTACAAGGAAAACCCAAAAAACTCCCCCCAAAAAATTGCTACAACTGATAGAAGAATTCAGCAAAGTTGCAGGATATAAAATCAATGTACAGAAATCGGCTGCATTTCTATACACCAATAACGAAGCCACAGAAAGAGAAATCAAGGAATCGATCCTATTTACAATTGTACCAAAACCCAGAAAATACCTAGGAATAAACATAACCAACGAGGTAAAAGATCTATATGCCGAAAACTAAAGAAAACTTATGAAAGAAATTGAAGAAGACACAAAGAAATGGAAAAACATTCCATGCTTATGGATTGGAAGAACAAACATTGTTAAAATGTCAATATCACCCAAAGCAATCTACACATTCAATGCAATGCCATTAAAATAGCACCAGAATTCTTCTCAGAAAAAGAACAAAAAATTCTAAAATTTGTACAGAACCACAAAAGTCCCTGACTAGCCAAAGTAATGTTGAAAAAGAAACCAAAGCTGGAGGCATCACAATTCCAGACTTCAAGATGTATTTCAGGGCACCTGGGTGGCTCAGTCGGTTGAGCGTCTGACTTCAGCTCAGGTCATGATCTCATAGGTCGTGAGTTCGAGCCCCGTGTTGGGCTCTGTGCTGACAGCTCAGAGCCTGGAGCGTGCTTCGCATTCTGTGTCTCCCTCTCTCTCTGTCCCTAACACACTTGCATTCTGTCTGCCTCTCTCAAAAAATAAATAAACGTTAAAAAAAATTTTTTTAAAGATGTATTACAAAGCTGTAATCAAGATAGTATGCTATTGGCACAAAAACAGACATGTAGATCAATGGAATCGAATAGAGAACCGAGAAATGGACCCACAAATATATGGCCAACTAATCATTGAGAAAGCAGGAAAGGGTATCCAATAGGAAAAAAAGACAGTCTCTTTAGCAAATGATGCTTGAAGAACTGGACAGTAACCATGCAGAAAAATGAAACTAGACCGCCTTCTCATACCATACACAAAAATAAATGCAAAATGGATGAAAGACCTAAATGTGAGGCAGGAAACCATCAAAATCCTACAGGAGAAAACAGGCAGTAACCTCTTTGACCTTGGCCACAGCAACTTCTCACTTGACACGTCTCTGAAGGCAAGGGAAACAAAAGCAAAAATGAACTACTGAGACCTCATCAAGATAAAGAGCTTCTGCACAACAAAGGAAACGATCAACAAAACTAAAAGGCAACCAATGGGATGGGAGAAGATATTTGCAAATGACTTAATCAGATAAAGGGTTAGTATACAAAATCTATAAAGAACTTATCAAATTCAACACCCAAAAAACAAATAATCCAGTGAAGAAATGGGCAGAAGACATGAATAGACATTTCTCCAAAGGAGACATCCAAATGGCAAACAGACACATGAAAAGATGCTCAACATCACTCATCACCAGGGAAATACAAATCAAAACCACATTGAGATACCACCTCACGCAGGTCAGACTGGCTAAAGTTAACAACTCAGAAAAACAACAGGAGGATGTGGAAAAAGAGGAACCCTCTTGCGCTGTTGGTGGGAATGTAAACTAAACTGGTTCAGCCACTCTGGAAAAGTGCGGAGGTTCCTCAAAAAATTCAAAATAGAATTACCCTACAACCGAGAAATTGCACTACTTGGAATTTATCCAAAGGATACAGGAATGCTGATTTGAAGGTGCACATGCACCCCAATGTTTATAGCGGCACTATCAACAATAGCCAATTTATGGAAAGAGCCCAAATGTCCATCAACTGATGAATGGGTTAAGAAAATGTGGTGTAGGGGCGCCTGGGTGGCTCAGTCGGTTAAGCATCTGACTTCGGTCAGGTCATGATCTCGCGGTCCGTTGAGTTCAAGCCCCGCATCAGGCTCTATGCTGACAGCTCAGAGCCTGGAGCCTGTTTCAAATTCTGTGTCTCCCTCTCTCTCTGACCCTCCCCCATTCATGCTGTCTCTCCCTGTCTCAAATAAATAAACGTTAAAAAAAAAAAAAAAAGAAAGAAAATGTGGTGTATATACATATATGTACACAATGGAATACTACTCGGTGACCCTCTAGTGCAGAGGTTTCCAAATCAGTTTCTGCAGGGGCCCCAGGTTATAGCGTATAGAGGAGCCTAAATACATGGGACTTCTGCTCATACCCCTGAGGCCCATCAGAACAAGCATGTTTATAATCTCAATATACTGGGCCTCCTTAAGGTTTCACGGAGGGAACTGGATGGGGGGCAAATAATGCCCTGGTGGGATCATCTCTTGGATGGAGGTGGTAGAAATATTTCTAACGAAACATGAAAAAGGATCACCAAGACCCTAATCAGCAGCCTATAAAACCGATCAACAGCTATGCATTCCAAGGAATCCCAAGGAGACAGCCCTCCATGCAGTCTTAGGGAGCTCCTACTACCCAGAGTTGGTTTAGGGGGTATCATCCAAGATGGCAGACTAAGAAAACCCTCTATATTTCCTTCCCTATTGTATAAGTTACCATGGGGTAAAGAGAGAAATCAACCAGGTTGAGATCAGCAACTGTTTACACTTTTTGCGGAGCAAAGAGCAAGGGAAGCTATTGTTTTAGAGTCTGGGGACTCAGGTGGGACTCATGGACTTAAGCTCATTAAATTTATGGACAGGTAGAAAAGAGAGTTGCATCTATGTCTATAAAGAGCTATTTGCCACCTTCCTTTGAAATACTTGGTCACCTCTAGACAGCCTTCCACCTCAGCCACGCTTTACCATCTGGGTCTCTTACAAATGGACTAAACAATAAACAAGTATTCTTCTTTGCTTCGCCTTTCTATTTATTTATCTCCCATATAAATTGTATTTATCAGACAATTTCATAACTAAACGAGGCGGGCAGGACACAATAGGGAGAGAAGCAGGTGATGTAGAGAGAGGGCGCCACCTAGGGACGAACCTCTGGAACTCCAGTCTCATCATCTCCAGGTCCAGAACTCAGCCAGGTCAATACCCAACAGATATTGGGGGGGAATTTATCTGAAAATATTTACAACAACTTAAAACATATGTGATCTCAGCAAGTCCCACTTACTCTTTTGTACTGATGTAGATAGAGAAAGCAGAGAGTGATAATCTGAAACAGCGCTCGTGTGGATTTCTAGACTTTGACGTGCCCTAGGAGGTCAATCTTCCCAAATCCCATTTGATTTAAACTGACAGTAAACTCTTCTTCGCTCCCTGAGTAAATCTGGGGCTCAGAAGCAGTGCAGACAAAAGGAGGAAATGGACTGAAATTGGTGTTTGGCAATGGGGAAAAATCACAAATAAACAGAAGCTGGCTTACTTGTATGTGTTTACAACTGCACTTCACTCAAACAATCTATGACATGATAGATGAACAGTGAAACCTCACAACTTTAAAATCTAGTAAAAACAACTTTCAATATTCATTACTAAACTAAAACTGTAGTAAAGTACTTTTATTTCCAACTAATGAAACAACCGTGTTCAGACTGTTGTAAGTATTTAACTACCCGTAGACTTGGCGCACACACACGTGCATACACACACATACACGGATGCACACACACATACACACACACACCCTGAGCAAAGTTTGCAAAATATAAGATTTAAACATGCTTGCCCTTAGTAGAACATTATTCTAAAATAAGACCCCCCAATGGGAAAGGATGAAATATGGCCTTTTGTAGCAACGTGGATGGAACTGGAGAGTGTTATGCTAAGTGAAATAAGTCATACAGAGAAAGATACCATATGTTTTCACTCTTATGTGGATCCTGAGAAACTTAACAGAAGACCATGGGGGAGGATAAGGGGGGGACAAAGTTAGAGAGGGAGGGAGGCAAACCATAAGAGACTCTCAAAAACTGAGAAAAAACTGAGAATAAACTGAGGGTTGGTGGGGGGTGGGAGGGAGGGG
>NC_064816.1:148050280-148162494 GCF_023721935.1 Panthera uncia
GGGGGGGGGAAGTTTCTTTAGGTCCTTCGGGTCTCGGGAAGCCCAGCAATCTGTCTAAAGCCCAGACTTCTATTTTCAAGGAGCCCACGTTCTTACCCACAGTGAGTGAATTTAAATGAACGGCTCTTACCAGGGATTTTTGATGATTGGCTCTAAGAATAAACGGCTTAATCAGAAGCATCCAAGGCACAGAAATCAAAGCCATGATAACAAAGAAACTTTGGACTTCTTGCTGTAAGATTAAAATGGTAAGATCCCGTCATTTTAAGGTGATCACACAACATACTTCATATGATAAAAATGGTAAACATGGATCATTTTCGTTGTACCTATTTTAAGAGATCTAAAGCATTTCAATGAATCCACTCACTTTTACATCTTGGAGTACTCCTATTTCAGACCAGCGGTGCCCTGTGTCAATCCAGGGTAGTCACTGGAAACCCACTCTCTTATTCTTTACCGAGTACCCCCTTGCTATCTACCCATACCATATGTGAACAAGAAGTATTCATGAGGCACATAATAAGGGCAGCTTTATGTATCCCTTGCCCCGTGGGAATAGCCCCTGGCCCTGCATGAAAAGTGTGACAGGCCCCATGACTTCACTGGTCACTCTGTTGTAGCCAGAAGTCCTTGGGTCACTTTAAGTCACAAGCATTTATCTCAATTAGTAATTTTATCTTTCCAGTGCTAGATAATTATCTGAGCTCTCTTGCTCTTTCAAAATAAAAAAAGAAAGCTTCCTTACGCTCTCCCCTGACCAGCACGCTCTCGCTGTGGGTGAGTCACCTGACATGGGGCTCTGGGGTAGCCATGTTGAACTCTCCCCGGCTGTCTCCCTCACGGTTCCCTCTGGGATGAGGCACCCATAGTCTTTATGCTTCCGCTGAAACTTGGGAGTGATTTCCCCCTTATCATCCTGCTACACGCTTCCTATCACGCCCTCGTGCCCCCACCTGTCTTGTGATACACCTTCTAGTCACCAGTTTTGAGGAGTGACCTAGAGCTGTCAAAAGAACCAGGCAGCCCAGGGAGGCTTGGCCAGAGCTATTGGAAAGGAATGGACACTGGGTGCTTGGAGGAAAGGAAAAACGTTCCTTGAGCCTTCCCTTTACTTCAACTGTTCTGGCCAAGTTCTCACTGAACGCCAGGGGATGATTTTTAGCCCAGTTGTAACAAGATTTGCCCTGCTAACGGTGGGAACATCTTATCTGCCCAATCTTCTATGCTTCTCCACTCTGGAAGGCTCAGGAGAGGGAGGGAAGCCACAGAAACACACACTGTGCTTGCCAGCTCTGACTCCCTGCACACAAAGCTACCTCCCTGCAGTTTGTCCATCTTTATGTGAGGCTTTTCTACCTCGTGATGTACACAGCAACCAGATATTTATATTTATCTGTTGCTCTTGTCCTTTGATATCCAGACAGGGCACCAAGTCGGCCAGGGCAGTGTCGGGAAGGGTCTGAATTTATCAACTGACATCGTCTCTTCCAGCTGCATGACCCCAAAATGACGTCATGGAAACCTGAAACTATGTCAGGATAATTCATCTTCACACTAGGGCACGGGGAAACCAGCCAACTCCCAGTAAGGGTTTTGAATGGGAAAAAAGCTGGAAAAGTCACTCACTGTGCAATGTTCAGTGTATATGCCAGACCAGGTGAGGACTTTAGTCTCTAGGGAAGGAGTTAGCACATGAAATAATTGATGAGTCTGAGTCCTTTGCCTCAAAGGGAAGACTTGTTTGGGAAATACAAGTAAACTTTCATTCGGACTCCAGCGTTGAGTCAATGAACCTTCCAAATATATTTACTTAGTGCTTACAATCTATGGGTGGTTCATACAACCATTCATTGATGTATAACAAAACGTGCTACCATAGTAAAGTAGGGATACCTCAAGAGAGCTTTCAGAGGTATGTGTCTTCTTTCACTATCATCTCAAATCCTGCCTGATTTTTCAGGGTGCCTGGGTGGCTCAGTCGGTTAAGCGTCCGACTCGTGATCCTGGCTCAAGTCATGATCTTACCGTTTGTGAGATCGAGCCCCACGTCAGGCTGTGCGTTGACAGCACGGAACCTACTTGGAATTGTCTCTCCGTCTCTCTCTCTCTGCCCTCTGCCCCTAGCTCACTCACGCTCTCTCTCTCTCAAAATAAATAAATAAACTTTAAAAATTAAAAACAAAATTATTCCTTATTTTGCATAAAAAAATGCCCTGTCACAAAGCATTTTCTCTTCTTACTGTTTGCTGCTCCCACAGAGGAGGGGGCCACACCTAGGAATCAAACTCATGAGGCCGTGCACGGGAGGAGCGGAGCATGTGTTTAATGCGGACATGCAGGGTGAGCAACCACGGGTAAGTTACACGAGCAACAGAGGGTCACCTGGCACTGGGCAAACAGCCCTGGTACTTGCTACAGGGCAATCACAACTTACGTAAGCACAGCCTCCCTGAACGAAAATCTACCTTCACAGGGTATCATCACGGAGAGAGGCCAGAGGAAAACTATTTGCGTTAACCAAGAGTTACTCACTGAGTTGTTTTTATATCCAGCTCCCATGGAACATTTATGCTTTTTTAAAAAAAAAACATAAACAAAAACGTTAAGTCGACAATGAGGCTGAATTGCTAAGTTGACAATGAAGTGCCAGAAGCGGAAGAAGTCAGAACGGCCTCACGGTCCAGGTGTTGGGAGGTGCTGTCCCCGGAAGAAGAATCAAAAGAAAAAGAGAGCCAGAGAGAGAGAAGTCATCTCTAACTAGCCATGGAAGCTCTGAGCAGGAAGAGCGGGGAATTGGATTCTAGTTTTCCAGGGGCCCCCTGCCCATGTCAACAGAGGGACTCCTCTTCTGGTCTCTTGCCAGTTTCTTTCTCGTACACCTCAGCTTATGTTTAGAATCAAAGATGACGACATTTTAAGGTGCTATGCAGACCATGTGCGGTTTCAGGCCAACCCATCTGAAGGACTGGTTTTTTTTTTCCTTTCTTCATAGACAACGCACAAGCCGATTTTCAACTGCACAGCAATAGCCACGTCGGGCCTCACCCCAACAGGAGCCGGCAGAGCAGCAGTGGCATACCGCCCCCAGCACCTGTGCACTCATCCAAGTCTAATAAACACCTTCGGAAACTGAAAGGACCTAACAACCCCGGCGGGGTGCTAACCTGGCGCAGTCTTGCAAATGACTACACTCTGCGACACTTGGGAGCATGAGACAGACGTGACACACACACCCCTCCCCCGCCCCAGCGCATAAAAGAAGGAAACGCCACAGATACCTGATGTCTGTACAGGGGTGCGTTGGAAGGGTCGTCATAGTTAAACAGAAACATGTTGATGAAGTGGATGAGGATGCTTGGGGCGTGCCAGGACATATGCACATCAAAGTGGCACCACTTGAAAATGATCATGAAGACCAAGTATCCAAACAGACACAGGATGAAAATCATCTCAGGAATAAACTGCAGAACGATGTTGAGAGTTCTTCCGAAGTATCTGGGGGTGGGAAACGCACCCATTATTCTCCCCCAAAGCACGAAATGTTCTCCCCCCCCCCCCCCCCCCCCCGACAGCATCCACTCTCCTGGCAAGCAGCAGTTATGCATGGATGGAGAAGAAGAGAAAGGAAGGATTCAAGAGAGCCAGAGTCTGGAAGGTAGCGTCGGAAGCAAAGGGCATGCCTGTAGGGAGAGCTGGGGATCTGGCCACAGCTTCACCTGCACATCTAGCTTATACGAACACATTCAAGGGCACAAAGAGTGTGCCCTTGAGGAGCGACTAGGAAGAGCTTCTCCTAAGACAGGGGTCGGCAAGCTAAGGTTCACGGGCCAAATTGAGCCCATCACCTGTTTTTAAACAGCCCAAAGTTAAATAAAAATAGGTTTTATATTTTTAAACGGTTGGCCAAAAAATCAGAAGAAGGAGAAGACTAGTTTATGACACATGAAAATTATACGGAATTCAAATTTCAGGGTTCATTGATAAAGTTTTATCAGAACACAGTCACATTCCACTTACAAATTGTCTATGGCAGCTTTCATGCTACAATGCCAGGACTGAGTAGTTGTGACAAAGGCCATCGAGCCTGCAAAGCTTAAAGTATCTACCCTCTGGCCCTTTACAGAGAAAGTTTGCCAACTCCTGCTCTAAGATACAGAGAAAGGCTCAGAAGGCTGAGTTGGGGTCCACCAAGTTAAAATGTCAGAAAGGGCCCCCAGCCCCGTTGCTAATTCTAAGAGTTATCTGAGGGAAAGGGGAGATCCCGCAACAAAACATGACTACTAGACAGGGGCCTGAATGACATGCAGTGATACCAATGATAATCTGCTCCAGAAAATACATTCTGGGATTACCTCCCATTTAATCCCCACGGCCCTTTCAGGTAAGCAGGAGTACCAGGGGTCCCTAGTCACTAGTCGTGACTAGTTTGCTCACTAAATAGATCTTACTTTTCAAGCAGAACTGTACTTCCGTGAGCTTTCAGGTCGGCGGTCACCACGGGACTGGCTCTGGCCGGTGGGAACGGAAGGGGTATGTGTCACTTTGGGGTGGAAGCTTAAGAATCAATGTGTAATTGACCAGTTTCCATGTTTTCGTACATTTACATCCTTAGAGAATAGGTTTGAGACGTTTAGAGAGGCAGGTTGATAGAAGGAAAGGAAAGATAAGACAACATTAACAGTCCAAGGGAGAGAGAGGGTACAGCCATTTGGAAGACACTACATCAGGATTCTAGGACTCTGAGGGCACGGTGGCCCAAATGCACTTATGTCTCCATTTGCCCACTGGTGGGAGCTAATCCTGGATATAGCGGTGACCCCAAGTCTTTCAGGTTGGGGGGACAGAAGATGCTATGTGCTTGCCAGTCTCTTTCTGAACCCTCAAATATGCCTGAGATGAAAGGTCACTCATATTTCAGTCACCCAGCTCGGGAGAGACAGAGGTCCCATTTCTGCCAAACCTGCCCGTCCTGGCTCAAGCCAAGAGACACGGCGAAGCCCTCCCTGTGGCAAGGAAGAAACCCTCGCACAAGGAGACGCAGGACCAATGTAGCGGCTCAGTCACCACTCATCAATGACACGGTCAGATCAACGGGCAGAAAGTTCATCGTGAAACTTACACATGATTGAAAAGGCTGAGAACAACACCGAAAACCATCTGGACAATTCCCAGGATAACTGACATCTTCATCTTGTAGGAGTTCAAAAACGTTAGTTTGTTTGAAGCCAAGTTCCAAATCTGGATGGGAGACATGACAAGGAATACGTGAGATCAGAGTCGAGAAGTTCTCCCGGCATCGGGGGAAATAGCAGGATTCCTCCTGAGGAAGTCACTCTGGGGACCATCCATATTTTCACATTCTGATCCAGTTCAATGCGGACATTTTAGGTTCAGGAAAGGAAGGGGACCAAACCCCTTTTAAATGCGATTCTAATGACAAGTTTGGCAGAATTATTAGTGCCATTAGGAAGATATTACGTGGCTAGAAGAAAAAAAATCCTACACGATTTCTCCTCTGTTCTAAGGGAAAAGACATTCTGAAACATCGTGGAGAGATCTCAGACTGGCCTCACTTCCACTTGGTAGTGACGTAGAGCTCCGGCCCAAGAATTTTTCCAATCCCTTCCTGAGAATACCACCTTTGACTTGGCATTTCTAAAATGCTTCACGTCACAAAAAAATGCTCGTGAGTTCGAGCCCCGTGTCGGGCTCTGTGCCGACAGCTCAGAGCCTGGAGCCTGTTTCGGATTCTGTGTCTCCCTCTCTCTGTGACCCTCCCCCGTTCATGCTCTGTCTCTCTCTGTCTCAAAAATAAATAAACGTTAAAAAAATTTTAGAAAGACCTGTCAGCTCTGATAACCAAATATCTTATGATTTGATTCACAAAAAAAGGCTGCACATGGTCAATAAATGCTGCTGTAGAAATTTACATTATGTAAAAATCCAACCCTTCATTAATATATACAGGGTCTAACACAGGCACAGAAACGTTCTGTTAAAGGGGGTATCTCTGGGGAACAGAATTGCCAGAACAGCAGAGATAGGGAAGGAGACTCTTTCTTTTCTAGTTTATACTATTTTGTGGATTTTTAATCTCATATAACTCTTATTTTTTCACAAAAAGACCAGGAATGTTCAAAAACGTAAATGTTACTAGGGAAAAAGTTAATTCTTCTCAACATCGCACTTCTCCTCTACCCCTCACATTTTTCCTTTCTTGTCTATCGGGAAAATGATAAAATTGCCAGAGTAGATACTCTGGCTCCGTGGGTTCTGGGCTACACTGGCCTTTGAGGAGCAGACCCGGGCAGACAGGATATGCTGATGATTCAGGGGTGGGCTGGGAAGGTGAAAAGAGGACAGTGGCAGCAAAGACATTCAAAGCAAAGGAAGGTCAACCAGACCCTCTGTCTGTCCTCCTCCGCAGCCCGCGGGCTAATCATGAAATTCCTCGGACCACAGAAAAAGCCTTTCAAGCCACAAAAATATCAACTTGCGTTTGTTTTCAGCACTTTGCGGCTTACAGCTCAACTTTCAAGGACTGTACCTCGTGTGATAAAATTTAGAATACGAGTGTCCCTGAGTGGCCAAGTATAAACAAATCCCGGGTGATGTCTTCTGCCTTTGTAAGGGAGGGGAGACAGGCAAGCAATGGGAGGACTCAGGCTAACCGAGGAGACACCCCAAAAGATCGGAGAGTACAGTTTTAGGGCCCGTACTGTTTACTCTCAAATGGCAGCAACTAAAACTAATGTCTCAGGATCTCTCCCACAAAAAGAGCTTAGAAGAAACATTTATTGACAACATTTGCCAAGTTTCGGTCTAGCTCGGTCAAGCTCATTTGGAGCACAAGGCTGCCACCTAGTGGCAGTTATGTGTTGGGCCATCCCGTATAAGCCAATAGGCATGTGAGCCTTCTGGAAATCCCTTTAGATCTGAAAGGCTGTGCAAGGAAGCACCTTTGTTTCGCTTGGCTCAAATCCAGTTGAGATAGATATCACGAACACAAAAGTTAACTCGTACCATTTTTTAACTCGTACCATTTAAAAAAAAAAAAAACTTGTGTCAATTCTAGGCGGTAAAATTAAGCAAAGCTAAGAGCAAATCCATACTTTGCTAGGATAAGGGAGATGTTACTCACTACAAGAAAATGCCAAGGTAAGGAACTTGATCCGGATGCTAATAACTTCTCTAACATGCATACTTTCCAGGCAACAAAGGGCCTTTTAAAGAAGCAATCATTAACCACCAGGGGTATAAATTATTGGAGAAGGAAGCAGATGTTTGAGCAACTATATGGAAAATGACCCAGGGGCTAGGTAAAGGGTACAGGTAGGACATTTACTTGAGTCCTACACAGTGCCACAAAACCTCCAGTATATGTAATTCTATCTCAGTGTGTAAGTTTGTTGATTTCAAAGGTTCTGGCACTTTCCTCCCCTCTACATAGAGATCTCCTCAGCAAGACATTTTACGTAATAAATATCTAACCCAAGAAGACATTATTACCGGATCAATCCCAAATGGGTATGGATTTCCAGAGTACACTCCTGGAATGGCTGGGTCCAGCTGTAAATATGGATTTGTTTCCATTACGTGTGCACTAGAGAGGGGGAAAGGAAAAATAAAAACAAAACCAATGATTAACCAGAGGTAGGAAAAAAAACACTATAGTGCCGTTGGTCATGAACTTGTAAGCCAATCAAAGCCTCACTGTTGGTGCAACTCATCATTTGGCTCATTCAATCATTCCATGAGTGGGTAATGAATACCTGCTATGTGCGAAGTATTGTCCTAGGTGCTGAGACTATGCACATTACCATCTGGCCCCAAGACGCTCACAGTCTGAGTCTCCAAAGGCTCTCAGCCTGGTGGAGTATTGTAAAGAAAAGCAGTTATACTATGTCAGAAAAAAAGTTGGTCAGGGATGAGGAGCATATAAGAAAGAAATCTCAGCCCGGGGACAAGCCTGGGAAATCATCCCTGCGTACACATGGGCTCATCTGGAGGTATAATTTGGCTTTCACCCACAGACCCTAATCTTCATGGAACTTAGCTCTCAAAAGTTGCAGTCCATTGAATGTCTTTATTTATTTATTTATTTTTTTGCTCAGATAAGTTTTTTAAATCTTCTTAGTTTTTATTTTATGTGCAACAAAGAAATTTTAGAACAGAAAATTTCAAAACTACACAACAGTAGAGAGCATAATATATTAAACTTCCATATAGCTACCCATTTCCCAGTTGTCAATACATGGCCAGTCTTTTCCATCTGACCCTCTACCCAGTGCTGCCTCCCACCAAATGAATCATTTCTGATTAACAGACCACTACTTTTATCCACACATATTTTAGTATGTATTTAAATGGTACAGACTTTAAGAAAATTAACACAGTCTAGTATCATACCTTAAAAATTACCAGCAATCACTTAAAATCAAACATGCAATCATTGCTCAAATTTTCCCAAATTACTCATAACTTTTTAACTGTAGGTTTGTTTAAATCATTGAATGTCTTTAAATCAGTGTCCCAATTTTGCCCAGAAGTATGAACGTCAGTGGGTAGGAATTTCTTACTATCTCTGCAAGCCCCAAGGGGATGAGAATATTAGGGATGTTTGTTTGTTTGTTTGTTTGTTTGTTTGTTTAACAGAGCACACATCTATAGAAGGGCCAAGAAGGAATACTGAAATGATGAAGAAAAGAGTGCTGGCAACTTTGGTTGGCTACCTAGAAATATACTCCCTCCCTCCTACAACTGAGGTGCTTGAAGGTGTTAGAGAGCAACAGGGGGGATCAGGAGGCCTGATCTCAATGACCAGACCCTCAGGACACAGTGGGAACAGATGGCCTCACTGGCCATCTCAGACACAGACCCTAATGCATGGCTCAGTGCATACGGTTACACTGAACTAGAAGAGGTTTGTTTGTGTGCGGACAAAGCCACTCCCGATAAGAGGGAACAGGCACCCACAGCTAAGGCATGATCTCTGCTGTTGACATAAACAAGTTCACAGAACACCAACATCAGACAAAGCCACCCTCTGACCTTGGTGGATCCAGACAAAAACAAGACCGATCCACATCATATCTGATATTAAAATATGGACCTATCAAAATAAGGGCAATGCCTGAACCACAAAAATGACCAAACATTGCCCTCATCCTCCTAGAAGCCAGACCCTGTAGGCCCTTTCCCTACGTCCTCTTGCTGAGATGCCCATGCTCCCCCACTGGTACACCACCTCCCTGAGTTAGTAAATTCAGTTCTGGGTGATGCCAGGAATGCTTCTTGTGGTCCTTGGCTGAAGAACGTTGTGACAGTGCCCCTAGTCAATTCTCAGGGAAAGCAAGCTCAAGACCTAGCTTGTGACTGGTGACCAAAACCAGCTTGCTGTGTCCTTTGCCACTCTGATGGATGACTGCAATTTTCTTTTGTCTCCCTGTTAATAAGGTCCCACTTCATACAAGTGATGCCTGGCATGTGGCTGAGTGTCCCTCAGACTGGGCTTGGCCTCCGAGAGCCTTGAATTGGGGCAGGGGTCATTCCATTCACAGGTGCATAAAAGAGTACTCAAGCCCACATTTGCAGAATGACAAAAAGCCAGGTGACTCAGACCTTTCCCAATCACGCTCCTGGGTAAATGAGATTTCATGTAGGTAGTTTGGTGAAATTGTGCTGATTTAACATGCTTCAAAGTCCAGCGCTATGCTTACGAGTTTACATCTAAAGAGCAGAACTAAGTAATTTGTCTTTAAATTTATGAAAGCTTTGTTCTCCCAGGCATCTCTTCAGGGTACTTAATCATAAAGCAAGTACAAAAACAAAAGCACTTGTCAATATAGCCATCTGTATCCTGGAAAATGTCCTATCCTTCATTTCCTTCCTTCCTTCTTCTGTTCCTTCTTCCTTTCCTTCTTCCCTTCCCTTCCCTTCCTTCCTTCCCTTCCTTATTGTTTAATAGTCCTGTCCTCTACTGCAAGGAAGCTGGATCAGCAAAGAAACTAGGGGGGATGCATTGACCCCCCCCATGACACAGCCACCCACGCAGCCACTCCTCGCCAGCTACTCTATCCTACCTGCCCTCCTCACTCCATCACCCAAAAGACAAACACAGGGAGCTGCTTATGAAAACTAGCCACCCCCTCCTTTGCTTTTGACATTGAATGGAGTCACTCTGAACCATCAAAGAAAATGCCCTTCAGGTGAGTCTGGGGCCTCGAGCACTGGAAACCAGTGATTTATATAATTCAACACCACATCAGGCTTCTGTCCTAAGTGCTCACTGCGTCCAGTCCCCTGCTGGAACTAGGTCTGCTTCAAATGCAACCTTCTCCTCCGGGGAACTTAGCTTCTGTGACTGACACCAAGATGCCCAGTTTGTACCTACTTCACTATTTGTTTTCACAGTAGTGTTGGCACATGCTACGGACACCATGATATATACTTAATTGAAATGTTACAAACTATCTCCACACAATAGAATGACCAGCACAGTTACGGAGGGACTGGTTGGAGGTTGCTCACTTGGTAAATAAAATGGAATCATTCATTGAATTTGTGGGCACGCCTCTGAGCAGAGCCAGGCATAGACTTCTTGACCGTGAAAAGTACCCCTGAAGCCACCTGGGCAGCCAAGCAAGTGACCCACCTCTGTCTGTAAACTTACTTCCACGTGCCATTTCTGAACATCGGTCGGACACTCCAAGAAGAGCCAAAGATGTTGAAAGACTTGGAGAAGCAGTCATTGTAAATCAAGCCCGTGTAGATGGAGAAGATGCCCATAAGGAGGATCAGATAGCGTCCGTGGAAGAAGGTGTTCCAGATCTGGTCTCAGGGAGACAGAGAAGATGGCCGTCAGGGGGCTTGGCACCAGAGCCCCGGGGTGGGGGGGAATGTGTTATGGAATGTCTCCAGCACCAGTGGAACATCCACGGCAAGGCACACAGGCCCCACACAGAGGGGCCACAGCACGGGGCAACATCAAAGTGATCCAAAGAGAACACACACACCGTGATTTCCCCGAGCCTACATACATCAGTCAGAAAAGTCCTAGACCAGTGGTTGTTACTGTGGAAGAAAAACCATATAAGCCTCATAATCTTTAAGTCATCACTGGTTAGAAAACATAACTGAAGCGGAGGCTGAGGCCTCACACGTTATGGAGGGACATGAAAGTGTGCAGTCACTCTTTCAAGTACTTCTAGGAGACAAGCTCCGAGCTGGATGCATATGGCAGCTAAATTTCATGGCAAGTCAAAGCTCCACTCATTCTGTCATAAAATCAAGTCTTGACTAAGCACGTCCACTAAGAAGAGTCAAGTGCTTTATATAATACTGGATGATGGGTGTCAATCATTCACAGACCTGCCAAAGTGTAGCTCTGAGATTTCAATTCTTTATTCTAGGAAGCTACAGCTGTTACAGTGTTGGTCACACAAAACTATATTGGCCAGAGGTGGAGTTTCCCACTAACCTCGCTTATGATTAAGCTGCTGTGACATCACTGAACTAGCTCTAGTTAAGACAACTTGTAATAAAAGTTTGCAGATATTCTTAAAATTCAGAACACAGCTAACGGCATGTTTCCAGCTTACAAAATGTATTCCAGTGAACACAGAGCTCATAAGAACACTGATCATGGACTGATTGTGGGAGAAGGGCTCTGCCATGAGAAAAACTATTTGTGATATTTTAAGTGAAAAAAAAAGGCCAGAAATTAATATGCAATATGTGATCCCTATTTTTAAAAATGTTGAAAAATTTGTGTATAAGCCCAGGAAAAAACCAGGAAGATAGATAAAAACATTAGTTGTAATTTTCTCTAGGTAGTTAAATTGTTGTATTTTCCCAATTTTAAAAATAAACATATATTGATTTTTTATAATCAAAGAAAAAAACTCATGTTAGGAGGGAAAAAACTTAAAAATAGAGATCAATGCCTTGTCAAGCAATGTACAAAAAACAAAAATGTTGAAAGAAATTGCACCATACCATCCAAAGCACTGACCTTTGGACAGGAATTTCTAGGCTGAATTTTGGCCCCTTTTTACTTTCTATCCTTTGCTTTTCATAAAACAGGTTTGTTTCTTTGGTGAAAACAACATACACATTTTTCATATTCTACTTATAACCTCGGAGAACTGAGGCAAGATATTCGATGGACACCCACCTCGTTGTTGGTCTTCTGGGAGAGCAAGCGTCTCTCATTAAGGACCATCCAAAGGGCTGCCAGGAGCATGATAATCCCATGACCACAGTCTCCAAACATCACAGCGAAGAGGAAGGGGAATGTGATGATGGTATAGGGAGCTATAAAGGGGAGACCCACAACAGCCTGAGTCCTTCCGACAGCCAGTGGCTCCATCAAAGATCTGTCTAACATGATCCGTGACCCACAAGCTGGTTCCCTCGTATCTTTCTGATTCTGTCTTCCCTCCCCATCCCCAACATTTGCTGAGCTCGCACACACATCAGCTTATCAATAAGTAAGCATTATAAGTCCCTGTTTACAGATGACCTGAGTTTTGAAGCAGTTTGGTGACTTGCCCAAGATCACAAAATGTATCGGGTCTTAAAACCAGTTTCCCATCTCTGAGTGTTTTGTATACTCCACATGTATCACACACCTCTACTCACAGGATACCCAGCCTATGGGGTCGCTGCATTACAGGTCACAAGATTAGGACTCTGCTTGGAGAAAAAGAGCACTATAGACAACGTGGCTGAAGGGCACCTGGTCTACCCTTTTTATTTCACAAACCAGACTACCAATATCACACAGCTTATGTCACTTAGAATCCAGTCTTCTGACTCCAAGTCCTGGAAGCCAGCTGTGTGTTCCCATCTCACCCACAAAACAGCTACAGCTCTGTGAAAATGTTGAGAGATGACCCCACTGAATCGTTAAGGAAACAAGAACTGAATTTGACTGCCTAATAAGGCGATGGTTCAAGGGAGAACAGGTGAAATCTTGACAAAGAACAAATCTTTCACTAATCACCATTTAGGCAACCAATGCAGGGCATTAGGAAGCCAAACAAAATTTTAGGAATGATCCAGTTTTAAGCAGTTCACCTCCTAGGCCACCCAAGGGGTAAATCTTAACCAGTTTTCATTTTCAAGTTGCCCCATTATACAATGCATCAGACACTTTACCTGGGTTTATTTCCCGGTAACTGCCCACACCATATGCATCTACAATATTCTGGAAGCCAGCTGTGAATTTATTGGTCCTGTTAAATGTGGGAGGAGATGTTTTAGACTGCACTGCAGTCAGGATGGGGACCATGGAGGAGCCACTTAGTTCCTACAAAAAAAACAAACAAACAAAAAATTGACAAAAACGTAAGGAAGAGTGTCAGCACACGGATGTCCAATTCCTGCCATCCCTTATAGGTGAACTTGGGACAATTTCTTGACCTCTCTGACACCCATGACCACTCTGTAAAATACCTTCCTAATATCTAATTTATCTTACAGGACAGTCATCAAGAGAGTGGAGTTCTGGCCATTTCCATTCTCCTGCTCCTGCCAATTCACCTGTTATGCCCAGTTCTGGGTCCTCTCCTCTTCCTTTCTCTCTACTCACACCCTCAAGAGTTAACCCACTTTCTTGATTCTGCCCTTTTCTTCCAAATGGTCCTACTCCCTCCCCAGTTTCGATTCTGTTTTAATTTCCTGTCTGGGCTTTCAAACTCTCATGTCTCAGCAACCCCACAATATCCAGGAGCCTAAGATCAAACTCATCAACTTGCCCCAAAGCCAGGTTCTCTCTTGGCCTCCCTGCTCCTTCAGCAGACTCCGTTCTCCAGATCCCTGAACCTTGGGAATCATCAGACGCGTCTCTTCTCCTGGTTCAATGAATCGATCACCAAATCCTGCTGATTGTCCCTTTAAAGTCCTTCTCTTTCTTGCTCCCATAACCACTAGCCTAGCCCTGAGCCTCCCCATTTAGCCTATGCGCCAGATGGTGCAATCCTTCTTTCATAAAATAAAACAAATACTGCTTCCGTCATGTTACTCCCCTACTCAAAAATCTTCAAAGGCTTCCTATTACCTAAAGAATGGAATCAAAATTCTTCCATTTGGTCATCAAGACTTCCCTCCAATATTGACTATTACTCCCTTCACACCTTCACCCCCACTACTTCTGCACAGAAACCAGGTGACTTTACACCAGCCATCTCTCTTCTTCACTTACCCAGGTATGAACCGTTCCCCAGGCTCACTCCCCAGGAACCTTTCGGTCAGTCCAAAGTCTGCATACTCAGTGGGACTTAGCACTGGCTAAATGACTGCCCATCAATCCTCCTAAAATGCCATGAGGTCCGTATCACCTTCCTATCCAGCCCCACTTGACAGATGAGGGAACAAAGGTCCAGAGAGGTTAAGTAACTTCCCCTAGGTCCCACCGCAAGCGGTGGAGTTCTTTACTCTCTTGTGATATATCTTTTCATGTGTGAGATTATGATCTCCCTAAGGGCAAGAATTATGGTGCTTCATTTTTCTTAACATGTGCCCCAGCAGCTGACATAACAAGTGGCATAGAGTAAGTATATTTTGCTTGTTTGTGATGCTGACAACAAAAGTTAGCCTATTACACTTCTCTCCTCACCTCCTACCCACGTAGAGCTTTCTACTCCTATCTGGGAAAGACTTGTTATTTCAGAGGGCTGAAGACACTGAAGAAACAGTCCGAAGCAGACCTGTAGAAGTTTGGCCCCTCTGTGATTACAGGATGACCCTGTCTAGTTCACATACGTGCATCAGGACACCTCCCCGGTGGCCCTGCTGTCTTGTCCATATCGCACGGAAATGTTTCTAAAATGCAACCTGGATTGTGCCGCTCTAGCATGGGCATAAAATCAGATCCCTTATACCACTGTTAAGTCCTTCAGGACCTGCCCTGCAGCCTCTCCCTGACCTTCTTCCCATTCTTGAAACTTGCCACACCTTCACTCCAGCCAGGTGGGCCTGCACTCCACGCTCCTCCCCACCTCCATCTACCTGCTCACTGATGACCCTTCCATGGTTCAGCTCAGGCATCACTTCCTCCAGGGAGCACCCCTGCCCTTCCCAAGCTGGGTGAAATGCTCTTTTTAGGTGCCCCATTTGAGCAGTTGTTGGACTACCATATGGGGACATTTAAATCCAGCCTTCTGGCTTCAGGATCACAGTCAGGTTACTTGTACTTTGTGTGACTCAGTTTCCTCATATGTACAAAGGGGATAAAGATAGCTCCTGCCTCCTAGGCCAATTCCATGTCAAGGCCTTTACTTCCAGATCCTTCAGCTTGAAAGTTCTCCCTCCTATCCTGTCACCTGCTCCTGCTCCAAGCCACCCGCTCAGAGGGGCCTTCTGAGGGCAACAGCCCTATCACAGTATTGTAAGACCTAAAATTCCAGGTGTCACCTTGATGTCTTTGAGTCTCACAGGGCCCCAAAGTCCAAGCCACGAGTTCCTCTGTTTTCATCAGATTTGCCTCCCATGGAGGGGGAAGGGCTCCCCACCCAGCTAGCTCTCCCATAGGCCAGACCATTTGCACACTGCCCAGTCTTCGACCCAATGGGCTTCACCCCCCTGCCACCCCAGAAAGGTATTCTAACAAGCTACTCACGTCCTCCCATGGAAACCAGACCCCCTCCTCTTGTGGGAGGCTGCCTCCCATAGCCCGGCTGGCTCATTGTGCCCCCAAGTGCAAGCCCCAAGTACAACCTCCATGCGGCCCTGTGTGGGGAGTGGTGTCCTCCTGCCCTGGGCTATAAGCATATGTGACTAATCAACCACTGCCAGCTTCATGTGTCCGATGGCCAGTGTTGTGTGTTTGGCCATCTTGTACCATTTAGGGCAGAGTTTCCTTTCTTCACCAACGGGGTGAACAGGTGATCAGAACAAAGCCCGTCTCTCCCCACCCCATCCTCCACCATCTGCCGCCCTCCTGCTCACCACCATCACCACCTGAAATCACATTAGTTATGGACATGCCTACTATCTGTCTTCCTTTCTAGAAAGTCTGTCAGACCAGGGCTTCGTTCTGCCTGCATAGCCCTGGATCTGTTCCTGGCGCACAGTGACCATCTGGAGAGGTGAACGACGAAGGCTGTAAGATTAACCAAGGTACAGAGTGCAGAGCATAGCTGTGGGCACAGAGTGAGCACAGGGGTCTGGCTGTTTGTCTTTCCGGCCAGACGGTGACCTTCATGAGGGAACGGACATACCTACGGTCACACCGCACGCGGGACCTACAGTCTCATCTAGCAGAGTGACCAGCACATCAGTGCTCAACATGCGCTTGCAGTAAATCAGAGAGATGGTGGATATCTGTCAAACATCGAGAAGAAAAGGAATTTTCTGATACATGCCCAGCACGAGATTAAGAACTGAAGATACAGGGGCGCCTGGGTGGCTCAGTCAGTTACGCGTCCAACTTCGGCTCAGGTCGTGATCTCGCAGTTCGTGAGTTCGAGCCCCGCGTCGGGCTCTCTGCGGACAGCACAGAGCCTGCTTCAGATCCTCGGCCCCCTCCCTCTCTCTCTCTCTGTCTGCCCCTCCCCCACCTGTGTGCACGTGCTCGCTCTCTCTCTCTCTCAGAAATACATAAACATTAAAAATTAAAGAAAAAAAAGAACTGAAGACACAAAGATGAAGGAGACTTGCCACTTGTCACCAGCAAGTCACTTATGAAGTTCGTGTGACTTAGGAGGATGACAACCTTAGCGCCTGACAGAGGGGCTGCGGAGGCTGGACGCGACTCCTCCTCCCCCTCCCCTGCTCCATCGCCACTCACCATGCCTTGCTCTAATGCCCTCTTGATGCGCCCAGTGTCTGCCACCGGGAACCAGATTTCAGCAATGACGCACTGCTGGGTGACGTCAATGTTGCACATGTTCAGGATGTGGTAAATAGCTTTCATCTTCTGCACTTTAATGACCCAGGAGTGCCAGTTGGCAGCTGCTTCTTGGAGGAGGCGCTGACGGTGAGACTCTGTCTGTGTGATGACCTGGGCGAGACAGACACACAGAGAAGCAAGGAACACTCACAGGGAGCCCCGCAGCAATGAGGCAAAATGGAAGCTCGTCAGTCATAAAGGCTTCTTCCGCTCTGGGCTCCCTCCCCCGCCCTGTGGCCCTTACCGGCCCTCAACCCTCATGAGCAGAGTATCTTCCCTTGTAGAGATTAAAACCCTTGGGCAAAGATTGTATCTTCCTTTCTTCTAAATTCCTTACAGTACTATTGTCATACGTTGAATTGTGTCTCCAAAAAAGATAGGTTGAGTCCTAACCGCTCGTACCTATGAATGTGACCTTATTTGGAAACAAGGTCTTTGCAAATGGAATTAAGTTAAGGTCATACTGGAGTGGGGTGGGCCCTAACTAATACGACTGGTGTCTTTATAAGGGATTTGGACATCTAGGCACACAGGGAAGAATGCCCTGTGCGATTCAGGCAGAGACTGGAGTGAGGCATCTACAAACCAAGGAACACCAAAGATTGCAGACAACGACCAGGGGCTAGGGAGATGTCTATGTCTCTTCAGGCTGCTATAATACAATACCATAGAGGGTGGCTTACAAACAACAAAAACTTATCGTTTGCAGTCCTGGAAGCTGGCGGTCTGAGATCAACGCACTCACCATCACGGTCAGGTGAGGATCCTCTTCTGGGCTATCCTCACATGGTAGGAGGGGCAAGCGAGCTCTCCGGGGCCTCCTTCATAAGGGCACTAATCCCATTCACGGGGGCCCCCTCCTCATGACCCAATCACTTCCCAAAAGCCCCACCTCCTAATACCGTCGCCTTGGGCATTAGGTTTTCAACCCAGGAGTTTGGAGGTGGGGGCAACACAGAAAAGGACCCCTTCCTAGAGCCTTCAGAGGAAGCACGGCCCTGCTGACACCTAGATCTCAGATTTACAGCCTCCAGAACCATGAGAGAATAAATTTCTGTTGTTTTAAGCCACCCAGTTTGTGGTAATTTGTTATAGCAGCCCGAGGAAATTAATACATCTATCAAAATGCTTTTCGTACCTAATGCCTTCAATAAATGACAAGTGAATTAACGAAGGAGGGAATGGACAATTTTGCCCACAGAGTTTATTTATTTAATGGGATTCATTTTTGTTCAGGGCTACAAGAGAGTACCCCTCTCAGCAACATTCTCAGGTGGCTCCCCAGGAGCGTAAGTTTGGCATAACTTCTTTTCCCCATGAGGTTTTCCTAAAATCTAGTAGGGAGCATTCAGGGAAAGGAGTTCAAGGGTAATTGCTTTAGGGAAGCACAGTCTCTTTGACAAGTGAGAAAGAAGGAGGAGAAGGGATTAAAGAAATTAAGCAAAGATTTTTCTGGGAAGGCAAAGACTTTGTTACCCTAAGAGCTCTGAAACACACACACACTCGCACACCTAATTCCTGAAGATACTCATGGTGGATCCAGAACTGTGCTAACAACCAACATGGCAGACACATGCGGCCATTAAAATTTTAAACTTAATTAAAATGAATTGAAAATAAATATTCAGTTCCTGGTCAGTCAGAGAAAGACAAAAATCCTATGCCTTCACTCACATGAGGACTTTAAGAAACAAAAGAGATGAACATAAGGGAAGGGAAACAAAAATAATATAAAAACAGGGAGGGAGACAAAACAGAAGAGACTCATGAATATGGAGAACATCAGAGGGTTACTAGAGGGGGCATGGGAGGGGAGATGGGCTAAATGGGTAAGGGCACTAAGGGATCTACTCCTGAAATCATTGTTGCACTGTATGCTAGCTAATTTGGATGTAAATTTTAAAAAAGAAAAAAGAAAATTTAAAAAAAAGAAAAAAAAATGAATACATGTTAAAAAATTTAAAAAACAAATTTTAAAAAAGTGAAAAAAACATTCAGTTCCTCAGCTGCCCTAGCCACGTGTCAAGTGCTCCGTGGTTACGTGGAGCTCATGGCCATGGCATTGCAAGTCAGACGACATGTCCACAGAAAGTTCCGGTGGAACGCACTCATCTACAATAAACAACCTGACGTAGGCCCAGCAGCATTCAGAGACTACTTTGAAAGTTTACTGAAGCAAGTGTTCTAATCACAGAAGTGCTGAGTGTCACCCTGGGGGACGACTAACTTTACAAAAGGATCTGAATTTGAGGTGTGTGCCCTCGGTGAAACAGGACTCACTCACTGTTTTTACAGAAGTAATTGGTCAGCTCAAAGAAGTGTGTGAGTCCATGGAAAAAGAATCAGTCAGACTGGTTGGTCAACTGAATTGGCTAGTTAGCTGTACCATAGATGTGGCCTCGGCGATAATATCAGACTGGGCTGGCCACCCAAAAGCCGACTGGGGCTGCGGTCAGTTCTCAGCCCAGGAAGAGCAGTACTGACATCCCCAATCACCCCCTGCACCCCCGTGAACACTGCTTTCTGATTACGAAATCTCCTGCAGTGGTAGCTGGGAGAGCACAGCTACCATTCCAGCCAGGCTGGAAGCGAGGGCCCTGGGACACAGGACTTCTCTGGAAGTGGGGGAGGTAGGTCACGCGCCTCAACGCCTCACTCACGGTGATTAAATCTTCCAGCTTCACATTGATGCCGGCCAGCATCTCTCTGCGTTCCGCTGCAGGCTCCGGGCAGGGATATATGATGGCTCGAAACCTGTGTTTCATACATTCCAAAGGTCACAAGGCGGGGGGTTACTGCGGAAAAACATTCCGCATGTCCTCTTCTGCTAGCCATCACTGGCTTCGGTTGGATGACCATCCTTTTCTAGAATAACTGTCTCTTTGGTACTCGGAAAGCGAATCCCAGTTCTAAGGGTTCCCAACGCATCGCTCGCACTATTTGAATTAAAGCTATGGTTCTATTATATGAATGAGCTTCGTTTAAACCAAAGAAACTGTGGGCTGTTATGTAAATAAGACTACAGCGTGACTTGTCTCTTCTTCTCCCCAGAATATATTAATGCAATAACGTCCTTCCCTACTGAATAATTTCTGCTGGAATAAAACGATTCTGTAAAATCAGAAACAATTCAGCATGCAGTTTGCCTACTCATTAGTGGCTGATAAAGGGTGTGAGAGGGAATACACTTACTTGATTACAATGTCTACTTTTAGTTACCTTGAGTTTTGCTGATTCAAGTCCTCTCTGCTCCTAGTCCCACAGCTCTTAAAAATTATTTGCATTTTAAAAAATTTAGGGGCGCCCGGGTGGCTCAGTCAGTTGAGCTTCCGACTTCTGGCTCAGGTCATGATCTCACATCACAGTCTGTGAGATCGAGCCCCGCGTCGGGCTCTGGGCCGACAGCTCAGCCTGGAGCCTGCTTCAGATTCTGTGTCTCCCTGTCTCTCTGACCCTCCCCCTTCATGCTCTGTCTCTGTCTCAAAAATAAATAAACATTAAAAAAAATTGTTTTTAATTTGTTTAATGTTGTTTTTTTTTTGAGAGAGAGAGAGAGACAGAATGCGAGTGGAGGAGGGGCAGATAGAAAGGGAGACCAGAATCCAAAGCAGGCTTCAGGCTCTGAGCTGTCAGCACAGAGACCAACACAGGGCTCGAACTCACCACAAGATCATGACCTGAGCCAAAGTCAGATGCTTAACTGACTGAGCTACCCAGGTGCCCCATAAAAATCAGTCTCATGTTTAACATTATCTGGTCAAATGTCAGAAAGTTGTTCTAAAATCCTAAGGGATCTCAAAGAAGGCCCAGTCAAGAGTACTCTGTCTCCCATCCCTCTTCACCTAATCATGACCCAATCCCTGATGAAAGAGCCATGAACAGTCTCTTACCCGTCACAGATCTTCTTGATTTTCTGCCTGAGTTGCTCTCCTTGATAAAATATGATGAAAATATTCTTTTTAATTTCCTCTTTCTGGAAAATCAAAAATCAGAATTATATTTATATATATATAATGTTTTCTTTGTGGTTATAATGTAACAGAAATGTAAAATCTTGTTTTCATATTTAAAAAAATTATAAATTTGGGGCACCTGGGTGGTTCAGTCGGCTAAGCATCCAAATGAAAGAAAGAAAGAAAGAAAAAGAAAGAAAGAAAGAAAGAAGAAAACTTCACCCTCTCCCAGTTAATCTAATTCGTTATTCCTTATGGTTGAAGGCAAGGCCCCTGAAACAGGTCAAGACAGCCTTAAAATAACAACCAACAACTGGCTACACTAGCTGGACTACAGCTGGGCCTGTTTTCAGCTCTAACCCTACACTTAAGAGACGGGTTGATAAACAAGAAACCATGCAGAAGACAGGAACCAGGATATTATAAAGCTTAAAATGAAAATAGCTGACCTAGCTCGCTAAAGTTAACTCACACACAACTTTTAATGTTTATTTATTTTTGAGACAGAGACAGAGACAGAGCATGAGTGGGGGAAGGGAGACACAGAATCTGAAACAGGCTCCAGGCTCCAAGCTGTCAGCACAGAACCCAACACGGGGCTCAAACTCGGGAACGGCGAGATCATGACCTAGGCCAAAGTCGAATGATTAACCAACTGAGCCACCTAGGTGCCCCAACTCATACACAACTTCTATATTTCAGGGGTGAGTGGGTGTTCGATGTTTAACAAAGATAAAGCCATGTCTAATTTTTGACTCACTGTATGACCATAAGAACACTGATTAAAATGCAAATCGAAAGTTCAAGTTTGACAGTTCACAAGAAAGAGAAAATATATATTTCACAAATATATATGAAAATGTTCAGGCAAAGAAATGAGCTATTTTGCTCTTATTTAGTTCGGGGTGGATGGGGGTAAAGGTAAAATTATGAAATCCATTGTTGGAAAAGTTATAACCACACACCATTCAGGGCACTGGAATCAGGTATGGCCCCACTGAAAAGTCATTTGTCAGGACCCATCAAGTGTCATGAAAATGCCCATACCCTTTAAACCAGCAACTCTATTTCCTTGAATTTATATCATGGAAATAATTCAAAAGAAAATAATCCACATGCACCAAGATGTTCATCATAGTGTCTATATTCTGGAGAAACACAGGAAATAAAGTCCATAAATAGATAGTTAATGTCACATCAACTCACTGGAAATCCTAGGCATCAATTAAAAAGAAGATAAATTGAATCGTCTCTTTGGCAGCAGGTGAGGGGTATTTAAGATTCGGGGAGCTGCTTGGTTTACGTTATTTCCAAAGGTTCCTTTGTCCAAGAAACACTGGTCCTTTTCTGAATCCTTCAATTCCACTTGTCCCTTAATCCACCAGAACCAGGAATCTGCTCTGATCTCATCTGATCTGCTCAGTGACCTTCAATGTTAACAGGCTAAGGTCATCCTTTTCCAGATGCTGACTTTATAAATACTGTCTCTACCACCATGACTATTACATGCCAAAACATGGTGGTCAAAGTGATGATTTAAAGTCAATTTTTGAAATAATATCTATAAGGGACACATAGTGATATAGAGGAATTTTGTATTAGCTCAGATCAAGAGAAAGCCAAAAAAATGATTCCATGTTTATTACTACGACCTGCCTATGGCTTATGAACAAGAGAAAAATAGCACTAGAGACAAGTAAGCTTTCTTCCTATTTTAAATTTCATTTAACCATGAAATTGTTTTCCATGAAATAAAACCCAAGTTAATTTTTTTCCCCCTCTATCCTGGAAAAGATGATGACACTCAGAAATAAGCCCAACTTGGAATTAAAAAGTAAGGCGACTTAGGGGCGCCTGGGTGGCTCAGTTGGTTAAGTACTGGACTTCAACTCAGGTCACGCTCTCACAGTCTATGGGTTCGAGCTCCATGCCTGGCTCTACACTGACAGCTCAGAGCCTGGAGCCTGGTTCACGTTCCGGGTCTCCCTCTCTCTGCCCCTCCCTTGACCATGCTCTGTCTCTCTCTCTCTCTCTCTCTCTCAAAAATAAACATTAAAACAATTTTTTTTTAAGTAAGGGAATTTAAATACTAACTGGAAGGGCAGAGGAAGTAAACCGTACGGAATTAATAGCAGGAAGTGCGTGGCACTCAGCGAAGAGCCCTCTCAGCATCCTTCTTTGAAGCATCCTGTCCACTGACTACCAATATCAGTATGCTTGTTAAAAATGCAGAATCTGGGGGCACCTGGGTGGCTCAGTCAGTTAAGCATCTGACTCTTGATCTTGGCTCAGGTCATGATCTCACAATTCACGGCTCCTCAGTGACAGTGCGGAGCCTGCTTCGGATTCTCTCCCTCCTTGTCTCTCTCTGCCCCTCCTCTGCTTGCACCTCGCCCTCAAAATAAATAAATAAACTTAAAAAATAAAATAAAATAAACCCTCTAAAAAAAAACAGGGCAGAATCTGAGGCCCCACCCCCACCGTATCAGAATCTGCATTTAACTAGGTACCAGGGTCACTCATGTGCCTGTGCACACTGAAGCTTGGATTGCACTGACTGAACTCAGTTCTTAGCTAAACTTCCAGGAACTGGTAGAGCTGTGTCTTGGAGGTGTTACCAACAATCAGACCTTGAACTGAACTTTTGTAGGTTTTTTTTTTTTAGAAAAGGGGGCAGATACTGGCACAAAAACAGACACTCAGACCAATGGAAAAGAATAGAGAACCCAGAAATGGACCCACGAACGTATGGCCAACTAATCTTTGACAAAGCAGGAAAGAATATCCAATGGGATAAAGACAGTCTCTTCAGCAAGTGGTGCTGGGAAAACTGGACAGCGACATGCAGAAGAATGAACCTGGACCACTTTCTTACACCAGACACAAAAATAAACTCAAAATGGATGAAAGACCTCAACGTAAGACAGGAAGCCATCAAAATCCTAGAGGAGGAAGCAGGCAACAACCTCTTCGACCTTGGCCGCAGCAACTTCTTACTCAACAGGCCTCCAGAGGCAAGGAAAACAAAAGCAGAAATGAACTATTGGGGCCTCATCAGAATAGAAAGCTCCTGCACAGTGAAGGAAACAATCAGCAAAACTAAAAGGCAACCAACAGACTAGGAGAAGATATTTGCAAACAACATATCAGATGAAGGGTTAGTATCCAAAATCTATAAAGAATTTATCAAACTCAACACCTAAAAAACAAATAATCCAGTGAAGAAATGGGCAAAAGACATGAATAGACACTTCTCCAAAGACAACATCCAGATGGCCAACCGACACATGAAAAAATGCTCAACATCACTCATCATCAGGGAGATACAAATCAAAGCCACAATGAGATATCACCTCACACCTGTCAGAATGGCTAACATTAACAACTCAGGCAACAACAGATGTTGGCGAGGACGCGGAGAAAGAGGATCTCTTTTGCATTGTTGGTGGGAATGCAAGCTGGTGCAGCCACTCTGGAAAACAGAATGGAGCTTCCTCAAAAAATTTAAAATAGAACTACCCTACGACCCAGTAATTGCACTACTAGGTATTTATCCAAGGGATACAGGTGTGCTGTTTTGAAGGGACACATGCACCCCCATGTTTATAGAAGCACTATCAACAATAGCCAAAGTATGGAAAGAGCCCAAATGTCCATCAACAGATGGATGGATAAAGAAGATGTGGTATATACATATACAATGGAGTATTACTTGGCAATCAAAAAGAATGAAATCTTGCCATTTGCAACCACAAGGATGGAACTGGAGGGTATTATGCTAAGTGAAAGTATCAGTCAGAGAAAGACAAATATCATATGACTTCACTCATATGAGGGCTTCATGGGACAAAACAGATGAACATAAGGGAAGAGAAGCAAAAATAATATAAAAACAGGGAGGGGAACAAAACACAAGAGACTCTTAAATTTAGAGAACAAACAGAGGGTTGCTAGGGGGTTGTGGGAGGGAGGATGCACTAAATGGGTTAAGGGGCATTAAGGAATCTACTCCTGAAATCATTGTTGCACTATATGCTAACTAACTTGGATGTAAACTAAAAAATAAATATAAAAAAGAAAGAAAGAAATGTTAAAAAAAAAATAAATACACGTTAAAAAATTTTAAAAATAGAGGCGCCTCAGCTGGTTAAGCATCTGACTTAAGCTCAGGTCATGATCTCACAGTTTGTGAGTTTAAGCCCCGTGTCAGGCTCTGTGCTGACAGCTCAGAGCCTGGAGCTTGCTTCGGATTCTGTGTCTCTCTCTCTGTCTCTGCCCCTCCCCTGCTCGTGCTCTGTCTCTCAAAAAAGAATAAATGTAAAAAATAATCAATTAATTAAAAAAAAGTTTTTAATAAAATATACCATGAATATATATACAATAGAATATTACTCGGTGATCAAAAGAATGGAATCTTGCCATTCGCAACAATGTGAATGGAAGTAAATGTATTATGCTAAGCAAAATAAGTCAGAGAAAGACAAATATATGATTTCACTCATATGTGGAATTTAAGAAACAAAACAGATGAACATAGGGAAAAGGAAGGGAAAATAATATAAAAACAGAGAGGGGAGCAAACCAGAAGAGACTCTGAAATACAGAGAACAAACTGAGGGTAGCTGGAGGGGACCTGGGCGGGGAGATGGGCTAAATGGGTGATGGGCATTAAGGAGGGCACTTGTTGGGATGAGCACTGGGTATTAACATGTAAGTGATCAGTCGTTAAATTCTACTCCTGAAACCATTACTACACTATATGTTAACTAACTTGGATTTAAAATTTTAAAAATAAAAGAAACGAGGAAAAAAGGGGGGGGGGCGCAGAGAAAAGAAAGGAAGCAGATATTAGCTTCAAAGAACTACAGACTCACTGTTTCAGAGAAGCCCCACCCCCACCCCTCAGACCCAAGGCCCCAGGAAGCCGAGGAGAGAGCTCTCTGTAGCCTGGGACACCCACCGTGATGGGATCCTCCAGAGTCACGTCCATCTCACTGAACTTCAGGTAGATGTTCCCTCGGCAGACTCTCCACAGCAGCCTCTCAAAGGAAGCCATCCTCTCCCTGTTGATCACACCGGCCGTGAACCTGGGCAGTCAGACAGAGGCACTGCTGAAGCACGGAGAGCGGGAGGCAGGGAGAAGGCCCCGTAGGACGTGAGGATGTGCCACCAGGAGACACAGGCCCGCTTCGCCCTGAGCAGGAGGCAACGACTCGGCCCTTGGTGGCAGGCGTAGGGAGGCCACCCTGCATCAGAGCCCCAACCCCACCAAGTCGTGTTTCCTCTCACGTGTTGAGGTTTCCCTAATCACCCCGATACTACGTATTCACTTAATTGCGATTAGAAATACACTAGATCATTTGTTATGGCATCAGAACTAAAGAAAGGAACTATCCCAACTGCTCAACAATGGGCTCTGGGTATTTTTACAAATAATGTACTAAGAATGAAATATACAGGGCGCCTGGGTGGCTCAGTGAGTTAAGCCTCTGACTCTTGATTTCTGCTCAGGTCCTGCCCCTCCGGTGGTGCGACAGAGCCCCAGATCAGGCTCCGTGCTGAATGTGGTGCTTGCTTAGGATGTGCTCACTCATGCGCACTCTCTCTCTCTCTCTCTCTCTCTCCCCCTCTCCCTCTCTCTCTCTGCCCCCCTCCCCTACCCGTTCTCTCTCTCCTCTCTCTCTCTAAATAAATAAACTTTAATTTAAAAAATAGAGGGGCGCCTGGGTGGCGCAGTCGGTTAAGCATCCGACTTCAGCCAGGTCACGATCTCGCGGTCCGTGAGTTCGAGCCCCGCGTCAGGCTCTGGGCTGATGGCTCGGAGCCTGGAGCCTGTTTCTGATTCTGTGTCTCCCTCTCTCTCTGCCCCTCCCCCGTTCATGCTCTGTCTCTCTCTGTCCCAAAAATAAAAAAAAAAAAAAAAAAAAAAAACGTTGAAAAAAAATAAAAAATAGAAGTGTAACATACATACTAATTTCCATTCATCTCTATTTTTAAAACCATCCAGGTGTCTAGACAATTTCTGACAGAAACTTTATACTCATTTCAAAATGGTTACTTTCGGCGATCTATTAGTTTAAACCTACGCTGACCCCATATTACCTTCTGATCAAATATTTTCTATACGGATTCATCAATTTGACTTGGACACTGAATGAAATCCCTCCATTTTGAATCACCACACATTTTGGTGGGTATCATCATATCACATTACTGCTCCTTATGGATGAGCTGCTCACATAATTACCTCATTTCTAATTGCACTTCAGATGTCAAACTCCAAATCTATTTTATTATCAAAGCAGTATTCCAAAGATAAGGAAGCAGGGAACAGTTGCGAAAACCCATCTAAACAATTCTTGCCATAGTCTTGCCCTTGCGTGTGGGGACAACACAAACATTGTACTCTTCAGGCTCCAGCATGTTAGTTTCACCACTAACTCGAAGTTATCACTCCACCAATCTGAAAAGGTTACTCTGGGGTTTATTACTGCGTGGAGGCCTTATATTTATTGAAATAGTCATCATTCCAGGGGCTAGTTCATTCATTCATTCATTCATTCACTCACTCAAACACTCAGGGAAATCCAACACCAACCAGGCACCGAGCTGTGGACCAGAAACCCATCTACATGTAACTTTCAGAGCAGAGAGACACTAACCCCAGCTTTCCCGTCACATATGCAGGCGTAGCTCTCAATTCCAGGAGGCCAGAGGTATCCTCCGTAAAGAAATCATCAGCTAGGCTGGTTTCGGTCTGAAAGTCAAAGAACCATTTATTTTCTTTTACATGCATTTGGACTACCTTAAAATCTCCCTGCGTCTCAAGGGTTTGCCCACGTTTAATGAAACTTTAATTTTCCACAAAGAGTTAGTAGAATTCAAAAAGTGGAGTGCTCCTTGCCAGATCAAAACCTTCCCCAGTCTTTTACTACCTAAAGCCCAAACCTGTCCAATCTCATGCTTTGTTCTGACTTTGTTCTTGGTGTTTAGGGCACGTACTTTTTAATGAGCGCCATAATATTTCTGCCTTTAGTTCACAATGGCAACATGTTTCACCCAGAATACCCTCCCCCTCACTAATGACCTAGCCATGGGACAGAAACACAGTGATTTATGCATACTCCAAAACCAGTCAGTTTTCAAAATGGAAACTTGAGGCCCTGGGGGAAAGGTCCCTTTAATAAATAATCCCCAGATAACAACCTCGAAGAAGTCCTGGGTTTTCTTCAGGAGATGTTTGAGTTCGGTCAGTTCTAGGAAGCTTTTCTTTAAAGCCTGCTGGTTCTGGTTGGCTTCCTGTAATTCTCCTTCCAGTTTTTCTAGAAGAGTCTATGCAGAATGGAAAAAGAAGGTAAAGCAGGCAGAAAGTCCTATGACATTTGCCCTACCTTCACCACTACAAATAACTAAATATCAAAAAGAATTCAGTGCATCATAAGGTAGCCTGGAGTTGAGTGGCCCATTCAGTGCAACACAGTATGACCGCAGAGCTACAAGCTAGATCCGTTTTCACCAAACGGGGAGGATTAGAAAACACTTTGGGGGGATGGAAATTAGCTTCGGGAAGCCAAGGCATTTCAGCAAAGTATGTGTCTCTCCCCCATTTCAAACACTTAAAAGGGAACCTAAAATGAATTTACATGTTGAGAATTCCTTCCGCCTCAAACACACTGTACTGATAAAATACAAGAAGAGAAATCACTAGTTCTGGGTTGGAGTCTGGAGAACCAGGTACGAGCAAGAGAAAAAGGCTACGTAGAGAAACGGGAGCATGATAGGCAAGAAGACAAAATCAAAAACTAAGAAACAATCTTCCTTCCAAAATGAGCATACAAAATGAGTAGGTCTCAAGAAGAAATCTTACGATAAGAAAAATCACCAACAAAATCAACAGTCAGAACACAAACTCACAATGGGTGCAATTATTTTTATGGAATAGTCTGGAAAAGAGTTTAAGGTTTTTTTTTAGAATGCTCAAAGAGCACCACGTACACACACACACACACACACACACACCCCTACACACACACACACACACCACTAAATTATTAAATAAGCATGTCCTAAAATGAAAAAACAGGTAAATATAAAAGGGGAACCATTGGACATGTGGGGTGCCTGGGTGGCTGAGTCAGTTAAACATCCAACTCTTGATTTCGGTTCAGGTCATGATTTCACAGTTCATGGGTTCAAGCCCTGAGTCGGGCTCTGTTCTGACAGGTCCACACTGTCAGTGGGGGAGAGAGTCTCTCTCTCCCACTCTCTCTGCCCCTCCCCAGCTTGTGCTCACTCTCTCTGTCTCAAAATAAATAAACTTTAAAAACAAGAAATCTTGGAAATGTAAAATATAGGTATTGAAATTCAAAATGTAATAGGTGAGGATCTCTCTGTTGGGCACAATTTGTGAATGCACTACTAAGATTTGGCAAATAATTAAAAAATTTGAAAGCTCAGGGTGCCTGGTTGACTCAGCTGGTTAAGGGCCCAACTTGATTTCAGCCCAGGTCATGATCCCAGAGTGGTAGGATCAAGCCACACATCAGGCTCTGCACTGACCATGGAGCCTGCTTAAGATTCTCTGTCTCTCTCGCTTTCTCTCTCCCTCTGCCCCTCTCCCTGACTCTCTAAAAAAAAAAAAAAAATACACACACACACACATATGAAAGCTCATTTCTCACTTATTCAAATGTCCAACAACAATAGAATGGATAAAGTGTGGTACATTCAATACGAGAAACACTACCCAGCAGTGAAAATGAATTAATTTCAGAAACATGAAACAATATGGTGTCTTAAAAATAAAACGATGTAAGAAAACAGAAAGTTGCAAAAGAATAAACATGATTTCATTTACATAAAACTAAAATGTGCAAAGCTAAATCATATGCTATTTAGAAGACTAAATATGCGATAAAACTCTACAGAAACAAAGAAAAGAAAAATACAAAATTCAGGACAGTGATTATCTCCAAGGGGGGAGGAGTGCAGAGGAGAGTGGAAGGGAGAGGGGGGAGGGGAGGGCACACAGAGGGCTTTAACACCATCACTGTGGTCACCTCTATCTCATTCAGAGTGATGGCACTCAGTGTTTACTGTATCATTATTCTTTATACCTTACACACAGTTTCTAAAAATTCTACTGTATCAATTCAACATTAACAAAAACAATGGTCAGTGAATCAGCAACCATATTAGATGAAAGTGGATTAAGGTCACCTGTTAAAAGACGGAGAAGATCGTGCTAGATATTTTTTTAATCTACCTAAGAGATACCTTTACCAAAGGTCTAATAAATTTTCTGTTTATTAGAAAATAAACAATAAAACAAAAATACTCCTGCAAATGTTAGTTCCCCTCCCTCCCAAAAAAAGCATGTTAATATCAGAAAAAAATTGACTTTTTAGTATTTTTTATGATGGAAAATTTCATACACGTTGCAGAGAGAACTCCACCATGGGCCCCACATGCACATCACCCAGTGATAATCACTACCCTAAATTTTGAACACTAACTATAGTGGCAGAAAGTTGGGGGAGAAAACGAAGTTTTTTCTTAACCGCTTCTTAACCATTTGCTCTATACGCTCAATGATTCTATTAAAAATAGTGCTGGGGCCTGCTAGGAATTTACCCAAGGGATACAGGAGTATTGATGCATAGGGGCACTTGTACCCCAATGTTTATAGCAGCACTCTCAACAATAGCCAAATTATGGAAAGAGCCTAAATGTCCATCAACTGATGAATGGATAAAGAAATTGTGGTTTATATACACAATGGAATACTACGTGGCAATGAGAAAGAATGAAATATGGCCCTTTGTAGCAACGTGGATGGAACTGGAGAGTGTGATGCTAAGTGAAATAAGCCATACAGAGAAAGACAGATACCATATGTTTTCACTCTTATGTGGATCCTGAGAAACTTAACAGAAGACCATGGGGGAGGGGAAGGAAAAAAAAATGAGGTTAGAGTGGGAGAGAACCAAAGCATAAGAGACTCTTAAAAACTGAGAACAAACTGAGGGTTGATGGTGGAGGGGGGAGGGAGGGAAGGGTAAGTGATGGGCATTGAGGAGGGCACCTTTTGGGATGAGCACTGGGTGTTTTATGGAAACCAATTTGACAATAAATTTCATATATTAAAAAAAAAAAAAATAGTGCTGGGGCACCTGGGTGGCTCAGTCACTTGGGCATCCAACTTCGGCTCAGATCATGATCTCACGGTTCATGAGTTTGAGCCCCGTATCAGGCTCTGTGCTCACAGCTCAGAGCCTGGAGCCTGCTTCAGATTCTGTGTCTTCCTCTCTAACTCTCCCCACTCACACTCCGTGTCTCTCTCTCTCTCTCTCTCTCTCTCTCTCTCTTAATAAGTAATAAACATTTTAAAAAAAACCTTTCTTAAAATAATTCTGCCTTTAAAAATATTTTGGACAACAGCCCATTATTTAAAACATAGTTTACAAAGTGATAGCTAAATGCAAAAAGTAGAAAATTATAATGTAGACAATGGACATGGGGTTACATAAAAATATAGCTGATAAGGATAAAACCTAAAAACTGAGAAGTTATGGCCATTTCTGCTGAGATTTGTGGATTTGTGGGTAGATTTTTTTTCTGAATTAATATTTCCTCTAAGATTGTTATGAAAGCCTCTTTAGAAAATTTGCAAGTCAAGGGCCCAAAGCCACTTGTGTACTCTTGCACAATCTTGAAGGATTCCCCTTCATAGGAATGCTGGAGGAACACTCAACTAACTGCCAGACCGTTGAATCAGTCTGTTCCCTTGGTCAATGGTTAGACAAATATTGCTATGTATAAGTTCATGCCATTCTAATTTCATCTTTACAACAAATAATACCCAGGAGGAAAATACTGAGGAAGGGCTGTTGGTACACATTGGACTGTAATCTAACTGGTTACCAGTATAAATGTATGAAAGTGTAGAGTTTCAAAACCAACCAGTGGGCCAATGCCTACCTCCTTTGGAGGCAATGATTTTTGTTTTTTTTAAGTACTATCTGAAACGTACAACCAACTCAATATCTTCCAAAATATCCAGGCTTTAGTATGGCCAGATCCAAAATATTTTCCAGGGGAGTTGCCAGGCTCGTATCTCTGTTAGAGTATCTTTATTTATACTACTAAAGGCTTCAAAAATTTCAAGAATTTTACATTATCTTTAAAGAAAACAAACAAACAAACCCAGCCAGAGATAAGGCTCAGCTCAGTGAAGCTCCCCTACCTTCCTGCCTCCTTTAATGGGCCCTTCCTTTTCTTAGCATAAAATATCCAATTTTTTAAATCAAGATCTACAGGGCCTTCCAGGATCTGGCTCTGCCTACCTTTTGACATTCTTTCTCACTGCCTCACCCCTCCCTCCTTTCACCACCATCTGCTCTAGAAGCTCCTAATGGACATGGCCATGTTTTGTTTCTCTCTAAGCTACCTCGTGCATGGTGGGCACTCAAAGTTTTATAAAAGGAAGGAGAGAGGGAAAGAAAGGGGTAGTCCCCTCAGTTATAATGTCCTTGGCTAAAGAAAACAGCTGGCTGAGGCACAGCTGATCCCAGAAGCCAATCGAGGAGAGGCCTCAGTCTAGAGTAGATATAAAGCATGAGTCATTTCCCACCAGAAAGATGATTAGTTAACAACACATTGGATCCAGCAATTTCACTTCTGGGTATTTATCCGAAGGAAACAAAATCACTGTCTCGAAAAGATGCCTGCAGTCCCGTGTTCATTGCAGCATCATTTACAAGAGTGAAGACAACCTAACTGTTCATCAACAGATGAACGTATAAAGATGGGGTATATGTGCACAGGGAAATATTACTCAGCCATAATAAGAAGGAAATCCTGCCATAACAATGGCATGGATGGACCTTGAGGGTATACTAAGTAAGATAAATCAGGCAGAGAAAGACAAATACTTTATGATCTCACTTAAATAGGGAAACTTAAAAAAAAAAGAAAGAAACAAAAGAAAAGAAAAGAAAAAAAACCAAAAAGTTGAACTCATAGATACAGAGAACAGATTGGTGGTTATGGGGGCTTCAGGGTGTGAAATGGGTGAAGGTGGTCTTCCAGCTAAAAGATAAATAAATCCTTAGACTATAATGTATAGTACAGTGACAATAGTTAAGAAAAGAAGGAAGACAAGACAAGAAAAAGAAGATCCCATTGTGCCAGCAAAAGTCTTGTTCAGTAGCATCATATAGACAAGACTTCACTGCTTCTAAGAACTTTGTGTCCTGGGTGGCTCAGTCAGTTAAGCGTCCGACTTTGGCTCAGGTCATGATCTTGCAGTTGGTGAGTTCAAGCCCCACATCAGGTTCACTGCTTTCAGAGCTGGGCCCACTTCCAATCCTCTGTCCCCCTCTTTCTCCTCCTCCCCTGCTTGCGGTCTCTCAAAAATAAATAAAACATTACATTTGCAACTACCTGGATGGAACTAGAGGGTATTATGCTAAGTGAAATTAGTCAGTCAGAGAAAGACAAATATCATATGACTTCACTCATATGACACTTTAAGATACAAAACAGATGAACATAAGGGAAGAGAAGCAAAAATAATATAAAAACAGGGAGGGGAACAAAACATAAGAGACTCTTAAATATAGAGAACAGAAGCTTGCTGGAGGGATTGTGGGAGGGGGGATGGGCCAAATGGGTTAAGGGGCATTAAGGAATCTACTCCTGAAATCATTATTGCACTACATGCTAACTAACTTGGATGTAAATTAAAAAATAAACAAATTATTTAAAACAAAAAGAAATATAAAGTAAAAAAAAAAAATCATCAATGGATCATAGAACAGAGTATTTCCATAGCCTCCAAGTATCCCCACACAAAATATTTAAGTGAACAATGGGAAAATATTAACTTTACATGAGTGCAATCTGATGAATACAACCTTAACCAAGAGATCAAATTTAATGTCACCAATTCTGGGACAAATGGATATCATGTGCCAACTTACATAATGCACTGAGAAGGATGTAGTATCACTGTGTGGTATTCCCGGCAGAAATGCAAAAGTTGAATCTAATCATAAGCATAGAAAATCAGGTAAACCCAAGTTGAGGGACACTCTAGTAAATGGTTAAGACTTCTCAAAATTGTTATGGTTGAGTAAGACAGTAAGACTGAGGACTTGTGGCAGAGAGATAAGAATAAAGTGCAATAACAATTAAATACAATGCATGATACTAGACTGGAGAGGAGAATAGACAGACTATAAAATTTGTCAAATTTTCTGTAAATGACATTGTTGAGACAGTTGGTCACATTTGAACAAGGTCTGTAAATGAGATATATAATAGTATTGTCTCAATGTTAATGTATTGATTTTGATCACTGTAGTGTGTTTATGCAAAAGGATGTCCTTGTTCTCATGAAAAGTACTCTAAAGTATTTAGGGGTTAAGGACGTATCTACAGCTTACTCTCAAATAGTTTAGAAAAAACTTGTATGCACATTTATCTGTGTGTAGTGTGTATAAGGAGAAGAAAAAGAAAGAAAAAGAGAGCGAAACGGAGTGAAAGAAAATAAGAGAGCAAAAATATGCAAAATATTAACGGTTAAGGTATTTGAGACAAGTGTAAACAGGAGTTTCCTGGCCTATTCTTTCAATTTTTTTATAAATTTGTAATTATTTCAAAACAAAATGTATCTCCCTCACAAAAAGTATATGGGTTCTGAATACCAATGGGATAAGTTCCTGGCTCCTTCATTTATTAACTCTATGATGACAGAAATGTTACTTGACGTCTGATTCAAATATTTGACCTGTAAATAGGGACAATCACTGACCAATTACAATTACATGTAAAACATACAATATGTTTTGAGCAGTATTTTGGACCTAGGGAATACTCAATAAAAATTATATCTCTCAAATAGATAGATAGATAGATAGATAGATACAACATTAAAAAAGAGAGAGAGAGAATTTATGTCCATCAATGAAAACCACTTCTCAAAGTGGGGTGAGCTCCCTTCGGGCTGCAGTAGGAGAAAAAAAGAGCTCTCCCCATGATCAGAAGTGACTCTAAAAATTGTACAGTGGGGGTGGGGTGCCTGGGTGGCTCAGTGGGTTAAGCTTCCAACTCTTGGTTTCAGCTCAGGTCATGATCTCATGGTTGGCAGGATTGAGCCCCATCTCGGGCTCTGCACTGACAGCATGCAGCCTGCTTGGCATTCTGTCTCTCCCTCTCCTCTGTCCTTCCCCAGCTCACATGCACACACCCACTCTCTCTCTCAAAGTAAATAAACATTTAAAATGAAAATAAAAATTTTACAGTGGGATTTTCCTGGGGGATTAATACTGAAAAGTAGACAGTCACATAAATCCGCCCCTACACCTTCTACAACTGGGTAAAGATCCGTGAGTGGTTTTTTTGAGCTCCTCAGGAGACAGGCTTCGTGACTGTCTTTAGCAAAGTAGAAAAGAACCTACCTCCAGGGTAATCATTTCCCGTGGGAGAGGGGTTGGTGGGGCTTTCTCTGGCAATTGAACTGCGATCTCATTTTGCATCTCATCTTCCAGAAAACCTGTGGGATGAAACCCCACGAGAGAGCCCAAGGTGATTGTGTTTTCTCACCTAAGAAGTGGGCCCAAGCAGACAGGTACCTTTCAGCCGGCCCAGCCACCTGAGTTCCCCGCCACCCCCTCTCCCCGCCCCCCAGGACTGCCATGGCACCAGCAACCCAACCCTAATTTCCCCACTCTGTCTCAGGAATCACCTCAAAAAGTATACAAACAGGTACATGTTTGTTATAATCTAGTTCTGCAAACCATTTACCTCCCAACCAGGTGACACTTAGACAGTAAACAGAAAACTGGCTTACGGAGAATTCTCTCCAGCGACTCACACCTTCTGACTTCATTCACAAATTTTCTTTGGAAGCTGTTCACATTCACATTTAACTAGAGTGGGGGGAAACCAGAAGCCACACATTAGTAGCAACAGATGCCAATGTATTCCCTTTGGTTATTATTATTATTAATGCTGGGGAATTATTATTATTAGTAGTATTATTATTAGTATTAGTATTATTATTAATTCTGGGGAAGGTTGCCGGAACCATCTTCGGAATAGATACTTCCATGCATGAGACAGGTAAGTTACAGGCAAAACACACCTTGATGTTCTTATATGCAATCTCCCAAATGCCTCAGCTCTGGTCTTCCTTCACTTAGAAAGTCCTCCCACAGCTAAGGTTTCCTTGCTCTTAGTTGGATTTACATCCAAATGAGCCTTGAAATCCTCAGTGGAGTCATGAATACGACAGGATCTTGAAATTGCATAGCTCCATGCAATGTTATCACAATCATCGACAAAAATTCAGTGTCCTAGTGATGGTGACCCTCAGCTCAGCCCAACAAATGTTATTAAGGAACTGCCTCACGTGAGGTCCTGTACTAGAAACTAAGAACACACAGACCAAGACAAGATCCTTCCCTGCAGGAGCTTAGTTTTGATTGTGATCTTGGTGAGGAAGTAAAGGAGTAAAGAACGTTGTTCAAAAAAGCTTGGTAAGGATCCAAACCACCTCTGAGAAATGATACCCCAACATCACACTCAAGACTGTCTAGCCCTAGAATGTCACTCTAGGGAGACTGTGCACTTTGTCCTCAGACCAGCTAGTTAGGAACAATTGGTTTCTGTCTTCGGAACAAGGTTTGGTAGTCCACATGCCCATTGGAGAGCTCTAATTCTTTGAAGGTACTATGTAGGAAATAAAGTATAATGCCATCTAACATGTAGTGACTGCATTAGAGCCTCAAAACATTCCTATAGAAGAGATACATCTAGAGGAAAGGAGAACATGTTTGCAAGTCACTTCTCAACGTTATCACAAACCTTAGCCAGAACAACTAGAACCACGTGGAACTCCATCTATCCCAGCTCAGGGCTCTACTCCCTGAACTTAGTTCACTACCAAGAAGTTGGTGTGAAAGAGATGTCTACACCCACCCCATCTTCCTCTGGTCTCCCAAGAATGTGGCACCTACATCTTTGAACTGAACCAGTCCAAGCTCCCCAAGCTCAGCCACACAGCAATATGCAGCCTCCACCTGGAGAAACAGCTGGGACAAACACATCTCCTCACTGCGAAACACGGACGCCATCTTGACACAGCCTTGGTCTGCAGGAGACAAAGACATCGGAGGGAATAAGAGTATAGAAGCCTTAGGATGAAAACTGGCTTTAGTTGCATTATATTAATATCCGACAGGGGAAAAAAATCCAACAGGAATGACTCTTAATTCTAAAAATATAAACAAAAACAAGATAGCACTTTTCACCACCTATCGGACTGGCAAGAGATTAAAAAATATGAGTAAAGACCCATGTTGTGGACGGTATGAGAGAGCAGGCATCTTCATACACTGTACTTTAGTCTTGGAAGTGTACATTTGGACAGTTTTTTTCAGAGAGCAATTTGTCAGTGTCTATCAAATTTTATAGCACTCATATCCATGACCCAGGATTTTCACTGCTATTCATCTGGACAAACTTGGAGATGTATGGGAAAATGTATGCACAACGATGTTCCTGATAACATTGTATATCATAATTATAATAAATGGATCTAAACCAGATATCCATCAACAGGACAGTGATTAAGCTGACTCACAGAACCCTGTGCAGTCAGCCAGAATGAAATAAATCTGTATGTATGTCCTCTGTATGGAAAAAGGGTATTCATGTAGAACCCACTCCCATCAAAGGCCCTCTGGACTGCTCTAACACTGCCAAGCCAAATCAATTTCCCCAAAGACCAACCTTCTGGAATAACTATCACACCTCCAGAATGGGCCCCTTTTTCTCATTTCATTTTATAATATATACAGTAGCTGCTGTTTGACAGACACTGGGGTTATCCCTTCTCTGCTTTAATTATTCTTTTATCTCTATTTCTCATAGAATCAAGTCTAAAACCCTTGATTTGGCCAACAAAAAGGCTGTATATCTGGCCTTTGCCTTCCCCTCCAGCTTCATTCCCCTTCACACTGCTCTCTGGACACACAATGTCTCCCGGAGCTCCCTCCTACCTCAGGACCTTTGTCCATGCATTCCCCTAGATTTGGAACCTCACTTTCTTCCTCCCCAAGTCCCCCTGGTTTCCATGCACCCAACACAATCCTGTCATTGGAGCCTCAGTGCAAAGATCCTCTTCTACCCTAAGCCCTTTCAGACCACCACCACCACGTGAAACCAGTACTCCCAGAAGATAAATCATCGGCAACTACTTGTTTCACGTTTGTGTTGCCCACTAACCAGTAAATTCCATGAGGTGAGAACTATGTCATGTTTTCCATTCTATCACCAGTATAGCTCAGCCACAAAGCAGGTTCTCAAAAGTTATTGCCCAATTTATTGACTAGAGACCAAACATCATCCCTCCCTCCAGAATGCATCGCCTGATGCTGCTTTTTTTTTGCCTTTTGACAAAAGATGACTCAAAACTTTTCATACTACCCTCTCTGATAAATAAAGGAATGTTTCCGTAGAAGAGAGACACAAGACATTAGCATCAAGCAGACCAAGAACACAGTGTAAAGGGCCTTCTTACCCCGGCTTTGTCCCAGCAGGCTCTAGACAGGGATCCGCAGCAGGGCGGGGGCTACAGCTCTCTGGTACTCCCTCGGCCCAACCCCCCTAGCAGGGATCCCCCAGAGGCAGCTGTGTTTGGTCAGGGCCTGTGAGTGACAGGCCTGGGACTAGGATTCCTCCGGTAGCTTCCCTAAGGCAAAGAGCCCCTCCCGGTGCTTCTCCTCCCTAGGTGCCTACAGAGCCCAGAGGCAGCTCTGTTGTATCAACACCTGCCTGGGAGTGAGGAGAACCTGCCTCACCGGCCAGCCCTGCTCAAACCCCCTCCCTCCCCCAGCCACCTGAGCCCAGGGCCACGACCTTGGAGCCCCAGCAGTGGAAGCAGTGACTTTCTCCTGTAAGAAAAGTAACTCACCCCTCGGTGGGCAGAGTTTTGGGAAAGGTTTCTAGAGGACTTAGAAGGGCCCTGGAGACAACCTTCCAGTGCATCTACTAAGCACATCAAACACTCCTTCTTGTCACTGTAAAATGAAATCGTTTGGGACATGAAAAACAAATCATGCCCACTATCTTATCAACATCTATCTTCAAAAACACTTCACTTGCAACAGAGAACAGACAGATAAACAATAGCTAAGATCGGCTTCCATTGTGGGCCAGGTAAAGAGACAGGGCCAGACATGACTATTTACCCTTTGACCGAGAATTACTGTCCTGATCAACTTATTTGGTGGAGGGGGCCGAGGAGCAGAGGAGTAAAGCAATTACACCGCGTCTCCTGGTTGGGGGTCCTCTGCAGTGGCCACCTTCGTTCACAATAATGAGCTTGGCAAAGCAGCTTTCCTGGGGGGGGAGGGGGGATGCAGATCCCTTCATGCACCCACCTGGGGTGAGTGGCACATGTACCCTAGAATAAGAAGGGTGTTTTGTTGTTGTTGTTACTTTTTAGAGTGGAAAAATTAAAGCAACCGCAAAAGTACAGAGACCAATATAAGGCACCTCCATATTCACACTGCTCAGCGTCAACTGGTGAATTTTGTATCATCAGTTCTTTCTCCCACTTCTCCTACCCACCCCAGGCTACGTTGAAGCTAATCCCACACATATTTCTTCTTTCAAAATATTTCAGTATGTATCTCTAAAAGATACATTTTCATATACATATATTATATTATATATATTATAATATATATTATATATTATATATTATGTATTATATATTATATATAATACATATGTAACCTAAAAGATACATTTTCATTAACATATATTATATTATATATATTATAATATATATTATATATTATATAATATACATAATACATATGTAACCTAAAAGATACATTTTCATATACATATATTATATATTATATAATAATATAATATATATATAATACATATGTAACCTAAAAGATACATATTCATATATATTACATATATAATACACACATATGTAATACCATGGTCACACTTAAAATTCAACAGTAATTCAACAGTAATCAAATATCCCGTCAATATTCAAATGGCCCAGGTTGTCTGAGGTCTTTTTAGTAAGCGCCTCAGGTGATGCTTGTGCGTCATCAAATTAGAACTATTGCTTTTGAGAACACAGGGTGGAAAATCTAACTTTACCTTGGGAGGCAGCAGGGTGAATGCAGGCAGTTTGGGAAGATCAGCTGAGAAGGGGCAGCTTGAACCTGGGGGAGCGGAGGCCAGGGCCCCTGGGGGGAGCAGGTGGCCTGTAACGAGGCCTATAGGAAAAGCAATGCTCGGGTTTCTTCAGACACAGAGGTTGGCCAGAGCCACCCACCCCAACATGGCAGAATCACTCGAGCCCAGCCTCACCTGGTCAGACTTCTCAAGGCTGAACTCAGGACCCACAAAGCAGAGCAGAAGGATTAGAACTGGCAACTGCAAAGAGAATGACCGACACTGATTCCGTCTGTCTTGCCAAATGAACTCGAGGCAAGAGGAGCCCCTGCCTCGACTGGTGCCTCCCTCCTCATGCCCCTTCCGCTGCCTACCTCCCATTCTGCTCTTCAGCCCAGGTGGGGTTTGCTGGGTCCCCCGGTCAGTGGGTGGTGCAGACGTCCTCAAATGTCCCGGTGCCCAGGAATCACTGAGGAAAAATATAGACGAAAAGCACACCTTGATGGTTAAGACCAGAGTTTACAACCAAACGACCCGAGCCACGATCCCAGCTCTGCCATTGACCCTGGGGAAGCTTATTTAACCCCAGGTTCCCAGTATCCTCATCTGCAAAGTATAACAGAATATTAATTATTTTGAATGGAGAAGGAGAGGAGGGAGAATGCATTTCAAGGTTTGCTTCTTTTTTTCCCTCCTAAAGCCCTAAGTGGAAAATGCAGAAGGACAACACACTCACAGGACACTGGCAGGACAATAAATTAATACAATCTGTCTGAAAGGCCATGTGTATATCCTTTGACCCAGCAACCCCACTCTAGGAAGTTCATCCTACGAAAAAATTTGGAAGTTGTATACGGAAATTTAACCACAATAATGTCTATTGCAGCATTATGTGTAATAGGTGTGTAACCATAAATGACCTGAATTCTTGCATCCATTCAATAAATCTTTATTAAGAGTCTACTATGTGGCTCCTTCTGTTCGGGGCTGGGTGGGGGGGCGGGGTGGGGGTAGGGCAGTGAGTAAGAGACAAGAGTGCTTGCCCTCACGAAGCTTCTTGTCCACGGGGCAAGAGACGAACAGTAAACGAGTAATAAGTTAGCCAGATATCACAGATTATAAAAAGTGCTATTATAGAAAGATAGGCTTTAGAGAAAGGAAGAGAGACTACTTTACATAAGCAGATAAGGCCATTTAGGCTGAGGCGTGGAAGATTTAAATGAGTCAGTCTTGCAAAAAAAAGTGGGGTTGGGGGGGTGGGAGTCGGGGGGGGGGGCGGGCAGGAGGTATTCCAGGCAACAGAAACAGCCATTCAAGAGCAGGGAGGTGTAGGTAACTTCATCCCCACAGCTGAATGCTTCCTCTGCGCTGGGTATCGTTCTTGCACTTTAGAGTACCTCAAATTACATCACATGGGCCAATCTATTTAATCGTTTCAATAACCCTAGGAGGCGGACAGTATTCTTATTCTCAAATCACATATGAGGAAATAGAGGCGCAAAAAGGCCAAGAAAGTGGCCCAAGGTCACACAGTCACTCGGGACAGGTCATCTAACACCAGAGTCCCTGTTGACAACTACGCGTGATATTGTTTCATAGTCCAAGAAGGCGCAACACGTTCAAGAAACAGAAAGGAGGCCAATGTGGCTGGGGCATGAGAGGGGTGGGGAGAGGGAGTATAAAGCACATCAGAGTGGAAACAGGGAGCCACGGAAGTTCTGATGGGCCGATAGGAAATTTGGATTTTGTTCTTTCGCTTTTTTTAGGAACTTTTGATTTTATATATTTTGATTATGATTAGGAAATTTTGATTTTATATATTTTGATTATGATTTATATATATTTTATTTTTTACAATCATACCGGGAAGCCCTTGGAAATTGTGAAGCAGAGAAATGACATTACTTAACTGATTCACATTAAAAAAAATTTTTTTTTAACATTTATTTCTTTTTGAGAGAGAGAGTGCGAGAGAGAGAGAGCGCACGTGCAAGTGCATGTGCGTGGGAGGGGCAGAGAGAGGGAGACAGAGGATCTGTATGCGAGCGTACAGCCCAATGTGGGCTCGAACTCATGAACCGTAAAATCGTGACCTCGGCCGAAATCAAGTCAGCCATTTAACCAACGGAGCTACCCAGCCACCCCAACTGATTGACATTTTTGAAAAATTACTTTGATTCTGCTTCTGGAAAGATGGAGTGGAAATATTTTTTCTTCCCAATAACTAAAACTGAAAACCCGGAACATTATACGTACAAGAAATATTAGAAGACTCTGAAAGGTAGAGAGAAGACAGACCTTCTAGGAACCTCAGGGTGTGAGGAATGACAGAGGCAAGTTCTCTGGGGTTTCTTTTGCCTGTTATGTTCTAGGCATGGTGCTGCAGAAGCCAGCAAGGTAGGCAGATAGAAAAAAAATCCCCAATACAGCCTGCTCTCTCTAGCCAAGGCATCAGGAAAGAGGCAGCCTAGTAAGAAAGAAGACTTTCAGATAGTAATCACTCTAATCCAGCCAAACACCACAGAAAAAACTGTGATTCTATGCCCACCCATGTCAGCAAAGCCCAAGTGGGGAGAGCCCAGTCTTCTACCTTCCCCCACGTGCACCAAAGCGACACCCTCCAGTATCGTGTCAGAGAAGGCCAAGTGCGGAGTCTGAACTCCCAGACTCACCCTGTGGTAATAAGACACCCTTTGTTAACCTCACTGGGTGATGTCAGAGGAGATCTAATGGGAATTTTCCCGATTGCCATTGGCAATGAGGCCACCCCCTCATTGAGGCCATGTGGGGACCAGTAACCAGGCATTCCTCTCCTCCCAGCCAGGGTCTTATCAGCAGAGGTATAATGAATAGAAAAATAAAGTAGGAGAAACCACTCTAGTTAATTTCAAGACTTACCATACAGCTACACTAATCAAGATTGTGGTGCCGGGGGAAAGACAGACAAATAGGTGAATGCAAGAAAATAGAGAATCCAGAAATAGACCAACACAAGTCAGGCCAACTGATTTTTGACAAAAGTGGAAAGCATTTCAGTAGAGGAAAGATCACCTTCTCAGCAAATGGTGCTAGAGCAAATGGACATCCACAGGCCAAAAATGGAACGAAGACCTAACAACCTTCACGCCCTTGACAAAAATTAACCCAAAATGGATCAGGGATAAATTTCAAATGTAAAACTAGAAAATTTTGAGCAGAAACATAGTAGAGCATTTTCAGAACCGAGGGTTTGGTGAAGAGTTCCTATAATAAGACACATAAATTGCTATCCACAAGAGAAGTAAAAAAAAAATTAATTCAAAAATTTGCTGTGCAAAAGATTCTAGAAAAAAGGATAAAAAGACAAGCTCAAGACTGGGAGAAAATATACGCAAGTCACGTATCTGATAAAGGACTCATACCTAGAATTTATCAGGTTTTCAAACTTCAACAAAATATCAAACAATCCAATTGGAAAATGGGCCAAAGCCATACGACATTTTACCTAAAAAGATGTACAGATGGCCATTAAGCACAGGAAGAGACGTTCAACATTATTAGCCATTAGGGAAATACAAATTAAAACCACCATGAAATATCAGTATATACCTATCAGAACAATGACAAATAATAAATAGTGACAATTCCAAACACTGGCAAAAATGTGGACAGACTGGATGTGTCATGTATTGCCAGTGGAAATGTAAAATGGTACACTCTGGAAAACTGTTTGGCAGTTTTAAAAAAAAATATTTGTTTTTAGTGTTTACTTATTTTTGCGACACTGAGACAGAGCATGAGATTGGGAGAGGCAGAGGGAGAGGGAGACAGAATCTGAAACAGGCTCCAGGCTCTGAGCTGCCAGCACAGAGCCTGACACGGGGCTCAAACCCACAAGGCACAAGATCATGACCTGAGCCAAAGTCAGATGCTTAACCGACTGAGCCACCCAGGAGCCCCTGTTTGGCAGCTTTTTAAAAAACACTAAATATGCACTCTCCTTAGGACCCAGCAATCACACTCATGCTATTTATCCCAGAGAATGGAACTTATGTTCACCCCTAAAAAAGCTATACATCAATCATAGCAGTTTCATTTGTAATAGCCCAGAACTGGAAACAACCAAAATATCCTGCTTATGGTATATTCATACCTGAGAATACCACTCATCACTAAAAGCAATAACTATTGATAAACACAACAACCTGGATAGATCTCAAGGTGATTAAGTGGAAAAAAAAAAAAAACAATCTGAAAAAGTCATGCACTATATGATTCCAGTTAGACAACATTCTCTAAATGACAAAAATTATAGAGATGGAGAAGAAATTACTGGTTGTTAGGCATTAGGAATGGTCATGGTGGTGGTGTATGTGTGTGTCCATGAGGGAGCAACATGAGGAAAATCTTCATGGTGACAGAACAGTTCTAGAACTTGACTATGGTGCTGGAGATGTGAATCTATACACGTGATAAAATGACACAGAACCATATACAAGCTTTCTATCATTGTCAATTTCCCCATGTAAATAACCAATGGGGAAAACTGCTTGAAGGGCACACAAGACCTCCCTGTACTATTTGCAACTTTCTGTAAAATCTGTAATTATTTCAAAATAAAAGGTTAAAAAAAAAAGATTTCAGAAAGAGCAAAGAAGAATTGTGCTTAGCTGGTGTTATATAGTGGAGAGAGGACAGAGACAAATCTCTGGAGATGTGTGTTCTAAATCAAAGTAGCCCGGGGCGGGGGGGGGGGGGGGTTGAGTGGCCCCAGGGAAGGCGGCTACCCATCAGGAGACTCAGTTCCTTCACTGAGTCTGGACTGACTCAGTTCCTTCACTGGAAAAGGATCCTAAGCCAGATTGGTGGTTTTCAAACTGGTGCACAGAACCCTGGAGATTTTGCAGAACCCTCTTCAGGGGCCGCTTTGAGGAAGAAGTAAAAGATCAAGACGGTTAAGCGAACTCTGACACATCTCTGTGATAGAATATAGTGCAGCTATTAAAATAGCATGAAAAGCATTCTACAGACAAGGAAACAGGTTCTTGGAACGCTGTTGATAAAAAGTATTTTATGAAACAGTATCATTGAACTTTCTTCAACATGTATAATCAATACAGGAAAGATGTGGAAGGAACTATACTGAGATCATCATGGTGGATAGGATTTGGATTTAGATTTATGTGTTTTGTCCTTTTCTTTATTCCCTGATATTTCCATAACGAACACATAAAGCTCATATATTACAGGTCTTCAACTTTGGGGCCAGAAGGCTTTTGGATTTCAGAATGTCGTCTATTTTAGAAAGTTAAGCCAGGTATATACTATATGTTATATAACACCACATGGGCCCTGGGGGCAGCACGCTGTAATCAAAGCATGTTAATCCTTCTGTACTTAAATATATACATCCTCACTATGAAGAATCAATAAAAATTACACATGCCTCATGTTAAATCAGGTCAGACTGTGCTGCCACGTGCATAAAAACATCTTTGTTTTCAGAGCTTTATGGAATTCTGGAGAGCAGATCACAGATTATGGACCGTAAAGACAAAAACAGTACAAGAAACTGCTTTGAGGGGAAACTTTAAGCCCTCGGTGATGCAATGTTACAAAACAAAATGTCAACTTGAGCGGGCCTCATATTCACAGCTGTGTAAGTAATAAAATGGACCTGGACCTGGAGACTGATCAGACAAAAGAAGAGAGGGAAGGTAACAGTTACGAGAGTAAGGATAGAAACGGCACCGATTTCATTTCCATGGAGCATTACTGGTGCTCGCTGAGTGCCTCTCAGAGGCCAGCACAACAGTAAGCATCTACAGATGCTCATGAAGCATGTCTTGATGCTTACTCATCCAGGGCTTATTTATGGGGCACCCCCAGTGCGTCAGGCCCTGTTTTAGGCTCTGCAGACACAGCAGGAAACACAACCAAGTCGCTGCTTTTTTTTTTTTTATTATTATTTTTTTAATGTTTATGTATTTCTGAGAGAGACAGAGACAGAATGCGAGTGGGTTGGGGCAAAGAGGGAGGCACAGAATCCGAAGCAGGCTCCAGGCTCCTAGCTGTCAGCACAGAGCCCAAAACGGGGCTCGAACCCACGAGCTGTGAGATCATGAGGTGACCTGAATTCAGACACTCAACCTACTGAGCCACCCAAGCGCCCGAAAGTCACGGCTTTTATGGAGCTTACATTTTAGTGGAGATGGGAGAGACCAAAAAGAAACAAGTATTCAATTCAAAAGATAATGTCAAATGCCAATAAACTGAGAAGAGCAGTGTGAGCATATTATTTGGAGATTTAAAAAAAATTTTTTTTAATGTTTTTATTATTTTTGAGACACAGAGAGACAGAGCATGAGCAGGGGAAGTGCAGAGAGAGAGGGAGACACAGAATCCAAAGCAGGCTCCAGGCTCTGAGCTGTCAGCACAGAACCTGATGTGGGGCTCGAACCCTCGAACCCATGAACCGTGAGATCATGACCTGAGCTGAAGGCAGTCGCTCAACCGACTGAGCCACCCAGGCGCCCCTGGAGATTTTGAAAGTAACCACAAAAGGACAAAATTAGTCAAGAGTAAGAACAAGGCTGCAGATGGAATGGAGAGGGAGGAGATTTGAGCACTGCTCTTTCAAACCCTTTGTACGACTTGATTTTTACAGTTTGTATCCATCAGCTAATTTGAAGAAAATCAAACATTTAATTAAAACGACAATAAAATAAAATAATCTCAAAAATATTGACTGAGCAACTATGAAGTGCCAGGCAAGGCACTAGGCACTTAAGGCACAAATTGGGCAAAACAGTGCCTGTTGTGGTAAACTCTAGCAGGGCAGGCAAAAGTAATAATCCCAATATCAATGGCAAACAGATGATGCCCACTACGGGCAAATTTAAGACAAAACCCTAAGAAATAGGTATTATTAAAACCCTCGTTGTTATTGTTTGTCTGGTTTGCAGATTAGCAATCCGAGATGGGTAACACATTCAAGGTTGCTCACTAGCAAGTGGTAGAGAGGGGACTTGAATCCAGGTAGTGTGGCCCCAGAGCTGAGACAGTCTAGTCTCAGTAATCAAATTATTAAATAACCACGGGGACAAATGTGTCAGAACTAAGATGGGTACACTGAAGGAGAGAACACAGCTCTCTAAGTCGTGTAACCTGACTCCTTCTTGGGGAAAGAAGGCAGTATACACAGGGCAGAGAGAATGAGGGGGTGGGGAGAAAGCGGGCAGGATAAGGACATGATCTGCAGGCTGTATTAAGGACTGTGCCTTTATCACAAGAGCATCTGGGGCCCTTGACGGCTCTGAAGCAGGTAGGGTAGGGGTAAATGGCACAACTTGGAAAACATATTTATTTTTTTTAATGTTATTTATCTTGAGAGAGCGAAGAAGGGGCAGAGGGAGAGAGAGAATCCCAAGCAGACTCTGAGCTGCCTGCAGAGCCTGACAAGGGGCTCAAACCCACAATCCAGGAGATCACGACCCGAGCTGAAATCAAGAGTCTGATGCTTAACTGACTGAACCACCCAGGCGCCCCAGAAAACACGTTACTAACTGCAGAGTGGACGCAAGGAGAGGCAATCCTCGCAGCAGACAGAGCAGTTCTGAGACCAGCACTGTGGCCCAGGCAAAAGACGAAATATCATTTCATCGTTAATACCCCGTGTGACAAAACAGAAAGCACACATAAAGCCCGTTTGTGGCATAACGAAGTAAGAAGAGTGATGGTTTGACTTGCCAGCTGAATTAGCTATTTTGACAGAACACCATTCTTACTTGAAAAGAACAGCTGACACACTGTGGTTATTCAGACATAGGCATTTGGCAGGCATTTTCTCAGAAATGATCCAAATGATTCTGTCACTTCAAAGGAAAACAACTGATATTGTTTGTTGCCAGTGATGAAATTCTAACTCTCAAATAACAATTAACATTTTGGAAAACTTTTATGCGCCCACATGAACGTGACAGCTTCTCAATGCTAACAACTTTTCTGATGAGGATATTTCTGTGGGGATATTTATAAATGTGAGTTTTAAAAGTTATTGTATAATGAAATGGGACAGCATTTGGGAGATCTGCAAAACTCAATGAACCATTATTTCCCAAATGCCCAATGCATGATGTTATAAAGTCATGCTTGGGCAAATGATCCATTGAAAAGTACATGCTTAACCAAGGGATTTTAATGAAAAGGTCATTGATTTGGTTTCAGAGTCCACACTGCAACTAAGCTTTTAAAAAGTACTACTTGTTGGGGCACGTGGGTGGCTCAGTCAGTTAAGCGTCTGACTTCTGCTCAGGTCATGATCTCATAGTTCCTGGGTTCCAGACCTGCGTGGGGCTCTGTGCTGACAGCTCAGAGCCTGGAGCCTCCTTCGGATTCTGTGTCTCCCTCTCTCGCTCTCTACCTTTCCCTTGCTCACACTCTGTCTCTCTCTCTCAAAAATAAATAAACATTAACAAAAATTTTTTAAAAGGCCTATAGTATTGAAGAAAAATGTCCACAACTACTGAAAAGTCTAGTAAAACATTTTTCCTGGGATGAATCACTAAATTCTACTCTAGAATTAGTAGTGAATTCTACTACTGTAGTAGTGTTTGTTATTACACTATATGGTAACTAACTTGAATTTAAATAAAATTAAAAAAAATTTTTTTTCCCTTTCTAAAAACTACTTAGTTACGTGAGACCAGATTTTCATCGTATATTTCAAAAAAAAAATAACATACAGCAATGAGCTGAATGTAAAAATAGATATGCAAAAGACACCCAGCTGTCTTCTATTGGTCACACATTAAAGAGATTTGCAAAAGAAAGCAATCAGTGCTACTCTTCACGAAACTGTTTTGGAAAATACAGTACTTTCATAAAACGAGGTGTTTATACTAACATAATAAACAGGTTCATATGAATTTAAATGAGTTCACACACAAGCATTTTTAAATTTCTCAGTTTTAATGCCTAGTGTGGGAAATATTAGTAGATAGGATCCACATAAGCCAAAGCTCTTTGGGGTTCTCAATAATGTTTAAGAGTGAAGAGGCTTCTAGACCAACACATTGGTCCGCCACTGGCCTGGGGTTTATCAGCTCACTAGAACTGCCTCGACAGGGGACACCACAAACTGGGTAGCGTAAACAACAGAACTCATCGTCTAGGAGTCCTGGAGGTGGATGTCTAAGATCACGGTGATAGGGGTGGGGCGTTATGATTCCTTCTGAGACTATGGGGAAGAATCTGTTCTATGCCTCTGATCTGGCTGCTGGTGATTCACTGGCCATCTCTGGGGTTCCTTAGCTACAGAAGCCTCTGGGATCTGACTTCATCTTCACATGTGTGTGTGTGTCTGTGTCCAAATCTCCCCTTTTAATACGGACATGTTGGTTGGGGGCAGGGGCCCACACTACTCCAGTAAGAGTAGGACTTCATCTTAACTAATTACCTCTACAAAGACCCTATTTCCAAATAAGGTCACATTCTGAAGTGCAGGGTTAGGACTTCAACATATGAATGGGGGGGGGGGGCGTGGAGGACGCAATTCGGTCTGTGACAAGGGGGAAGCAATGAAATCACGCCTGAGTGTGGGAGACCTGAAAGGTTCCAAGGCAGGACAGAGGAGACGGACCAGGAACGGAGATCGAGGAGAACAGTCCGAAGAAAGAGAATTCGAGAGAAGTGTCTCAAGAATCGTGGAGGGCTCACACAACAGGAGAGCTGAGAAGCATCTGGAGGTGCCTGGTGACACTGATGGACCTCCTTCAGGGGCATGAAGGAGGCAGAATTCAGAGACTGGGGAACTGGGAAGTCACTGGCCGGTGAAGAAAGACAATACCGACAACTCTTCCAAAATACCAGGCTGTGAAAAGGAAGGAGGGAGCAGGGAAGGAACTGAGGAGAAAATTAGCCTCGTGGGAAGATTTCCTCTATTTTTTTCAAGGAAGAGACAGTTAATAATCCAAGACAATTCTGTGAGCTCTAGGGGCCCAGCACGTGTAGAAACTGGCAACTTCTACTTTTCCTTATCTTTTAGGTGTTTGTGGCACAATCACCTTGAATCCCATAAAGGTATCTTTTACATCTCTCTGCAAGTGTCCCGACTGAGCTCGGTATCTTACACGCAGGATTTCATAGCATCGCTGACTCATGCAAGGTCGGAACGATTCAAGTGCGAGCACCCACAGTCCAGGTGGTCTAGGACCAAAGTAAACTTCCCAGATTCTCTCCTGTGATCTCAACAGTGGAGGAAGGAGAGAAAAGGGGAGAGGAGAGCCCTTCACAGTGATGAGCCTCAAGAGGGTTTCCGGTGACGGGCAGAAAAGAGCCAAAGACTGAGTCCTGACCACTCACTGGCCTGAAAGCATCCTTCCTCATTTATTCATTTAAAGATTTTATTTTCTTTTTTAAGTTTATTTATTTACTTTGAGAGAGAGGGCCAGCAGGGGAGGCACGGAGAGAGAGGGAGAGAGAGAATCCCAAGGAGCCTCCGCACTCCAAGTGCAGATCCCCACACGGGGCTGAAACTCACGAACCGTGAGATCATGACTTCAGCCCTGATCGAGAATAGGATACTTAACCAACTGAGGAACCCAGGCACCTCTCAACCCAATGCTTTAAAGGAAAATGACACTTACAGTTGGCACGAGGTCTTGAGGGAAACAACCCCCTTAGAACAGAATCAGTCCCCTAAGGCCACCTGTAAGAGTACTGTTTTGGACATTTAGTGGTTTCGTACCACTACTCCTGTTCTTTAGACAAGTCTGGGGCACAACGCCAGTTTGGGCCACTTTACACTTGTCTGGGCAGGTCTCAGGCGAGGCACTTTTGTGCCCGAGGACATTCTATAAGGTGGCTCTTGACCAGCTAAAGAGGCGAGCACTCCCTGTACATCTCTTCAAAGTGGACATTCCTTTAAACAAAGGGCCCCCTTTGTTCCTGTATCCCTCTACCGGGGATTAGGAAGATACTGTGCACGACCACATGTTCAGCGGTACAGGATCAACTTTCAGGAGATCATTATAATTTAAAAAATGAAAAGGGGTAAGTGGAGAGCAAGCTAAAATGCTTGCAAGGAATTTAATCCAAAAATAAAATTGTAGCTGCAGAAGTAACAACCTGATTCTCCACAGCGTCTGATTTTTCTGAACTGAATTCCGGCCAGATGACCTTCCTTCACATAATTGATTTTAACATCCACTTACCTAGCAGTTCCCACCACTGGCCAGGCACTGACCCCACCACCCACAAACCTTCACAATATGCGTTAATGGAGACAAAGTACTAGAGACAGAGAATGGCTTGAGGTTGCTAAAAAGAGAGGGAATGACATTCAACTCACACACACACACACACAAATGCAATTTGTTGACAGTAATGTCCAAGATTCACGTCATCAGCACACTGAAGTCAGTGTTCTCTGTGCTGAAACCAGAATCATCTCCTGCCACGTACATTCCCTTTCCCTCCTGGCCGTGGACTCCCTCCAGTGAGTGTCAGAGGGAACAATGGCGCACATCCAACATCAGGTGGGTCCTCATGGATGGTCTACACCTTTCTGCCCCCAGATCATGCCCTAAAAAAGAAAGAGTCCTCCAACGTCTCTCACTGACTGGCACACTCTCTTCTCCCCTCCATCTCATCTCACCTCCTTCCCCTCAGCACAAGGCTGAGTCTCATTCCTTAGGAGAAGACCCTCCATCATGGAACCCTCCCGCGTCCTTTTTGACTGACTGGAAGTGAGATATAGGAAAATAAAATTTCATTATGAAGAGAAGAGAACGCCTCAACGTTTGTCATGGATGCGTTTTACCCATCAGATCTCCAAATTTGTCACTCGGGAGCCTCCCCAGTTATTTTTCTGTAATAATATTTTCCCCCAAATCCACTGGTGAGGCTCTTTTCAGCACAATTCCCACCTCTAGTTTCTTCTCCATTTAATATACTGTGTTGAGCAGAGTCACAGAATTGTACCCCTGGAGGAAAACTTTGAGATCCTCTAGTCCAATCCCCTTGCTTTAGGGTTGAGTAAACGACCCCAGGGGGTGAAGGGATGTGCCTAAATCCTGCAGCAAATTAGTGGCAGAGCCTGACGCAGAATATGTGCTCCTGATTCTCATGGTCTCTTCACAGCTTTCCTGTTTGTTTCTCAAAGGACATAACATCCCTTTGTATCAGGTACTATATGTAGCAGAACCAGTTTATCCCCTCTGGAGAGTCCTGGGGACCCCAGACAAAGATTTTCTCACAGAGGATTGAAGGCAACATTTCCCTGGATTTTTCCCCAAGTGACTCCCTCCCAGAGAACCCCCACCACATCTCTTGGGAAGCATCATCACCAAGGTTACATGACTTCCCCCAAGGTCACACAGAGGGTGACAACGTGAAAAGGGAACCCAGGACTCCTGACTCAGGGCTGGTTGTCCAAGCCACAGGCAGCCTGGACAAGAGACAGATGGTGAAGGAAGGTTACAGAAGAGACCAGAAGACACGGCCGGAGAGAAGAAGCTGGATACCGGGAAGGAAGGCCAACAATCTCTGACTCGGCTCTCTGGTCCTTTTTACTTTTCACATGGACAAACTGGAAAAGAAAAACTGGCTGAGTGTTTACTACAAACGTGTAGTTTATTTCCCCAAAACCTTAGCTTAAAATTACTCTTTGAGAACACACATCTCTGTTTATTAAACACAAAATGAATCTGACCACACGCAGTGTTGTGCCAACAGAAATATTTTGTACAAATGGTAAGGCTGGGAATGAAGGAGCCAGAAATAGCCACTCATAGGGCTGCAGAGCTGAACAGGACCTGCCCTCCTACTGTTCATTAACTTCACCTTAAAATGCCCTTACCTGTTTGATGCTAGTTACTCACTAACTTTTCTAACAGGTAGAGCTATCCCACAGTGGAACTGGCTGCCTTAACAATTGGTAAGAAGCCTGCTACTTGAGGCATTTTAGCAGAAGTCCAAGTCACAACCTTGAGAGCCAGGAGAAGTCAAATGCAGCCATACCAAACTCTCTAACTTCTCCTTTCATTGCAGGAGAGGATCCTTACTAGGTTAAGGATTGGGCCAGACGGCTTCTAGATCCCTTTCCAACATTGAGAGTCTATGGGGTTTTTAAAAATTTTTTTTTTAATGTTTACTTATTTTTGACAGAGAGAGAGACAGAGCATGAGCAAGGGAGGGGCAGAGAGAAAGAGGGGGACACAGAATCCAAAGCAGACTCCAGGCTCTGAGCTGTCAGCACAGAGCCCGATATGGGGCTCAAACTCACAGACTGAGATCATGACCTGAGCTGAAGTCGGACACTTAATGGACTGAGCCACCCAGGTGCCCCAATACAACTTGAAATTTGATTAAGATTTTTCTTTAATGCAACCAAGGATTTCCTGACGTTGAAAATTTTCCCACACAACCAGATAGGTACTGTTAAATGTAGTCTATCTGCTCTGTTGTGACTGTATTGCTTTCCTGTGAAATATCCTTTTTTAAAATATATTAATTTGAGGGGCACCTGACTGGCTCAGTCGGTAGAGCATGCAACTCTCGATCTTAAGGTTGTGAGTTCAAGCCCCCACATAGGTGGTAGAGATTACTTAAAAATAAAATCTTTAAAATAAATGAATAATTAAATAAAATGCATTAATTTGATTTTATTGCCTGATTATAAGAGTAATATGTGTTCACTGCAGAAAATTTGAAAGACCCATAAAAGTGTAAAGAAGAAAATAAAAACTGTCTCAAAGTGTTAATTCTAGATATGGCTACTGCCGACATCTTGATAGGATGCTTCCCAAGCTTTTTCTTTGCCTATGCATGTGTAATAAATAGCTGGAATCCCACTGAATATATAGTTTCACATCCTGCTCTTTCTGCTTTGTATTATATAGCAAGTGTTTTTCCAAATCATTAAATATCAAAGGAAAAAAAATATATCATTCTAAAACATCATTTTAAAAGCTATCTTTGGGCACCTGGGTGGCTCAGTCGGTCAAGCATCTGACTTTGGCTCAGGTCATGATCTCATGGTTCATGGGTTCAAGCTCTGCGTCAGGCTCTGGGCTGACAGCTCAGAGCCTGGAGCCTGCTTCAGATCCTGTGTCTCCCTCTCTCTCTTCCCCTCACTTGCTCACACTCTGCCTCTCAAAAGTAAATAAATGTTAAAAAAAAAATTTTTAACAGATAGAAGCTATCTTTTATTCCGCTATAAGGTGCTTCTAGGCTTACATTTTCACAAATATTATAATGTTGAGGTAGAGAATCTTGGATATACATTTTTATGCTCATCTCTATTTCCCTGGGGAAAAAAGATTTCCAATGAGCCTCACATAGAAAGAAAGGTGACTAAAATAAATTAACCCTTACAAAGTCTACAACTTAGCTACAAATAGCCCAATATTGGAGACTAGACATATGGTAACACAATGTTGTTGGCCCCAAGTACCTGACTGAGGCAACCCAACCAAAACAAAAAACAAAAAAACAACAAACAACAACAAACAAAAAACCCCATGACTCATCCTACTTATTTTTACAATATGTGTAATTGCAATTGTGCACACAATAAAAATAACCAGGTACATAAGGAAACACAGCAACATGGATGAAAACCAGCAGAAATAATAGACAAAAGAAACAGATCAATGGGGGTGAACAAATATTAAAGTTATAAAACAGATTTTTAAAAATTATGGTCACTCTGTTCACAAACATGAAAAATGAGACTGTATAACAAAAAGTTATTTCATAGTGGACAAAATGGAAATTCTAAAACTAAAATAACTGAAATTAAGAACCCAATGGGAAGGGGCACCTGGGTGGCTCAGTCGGTTAAGCCTCCGACTTCGGCTCGGGTCACGATCTCGCGGTCTGTGGGTTCGAGCCCCGCGTCGGGCTCTGGGCTGATGGCTCAGAGCCTGGAGCCTGCTTCTGATTCTGTGTCTCCCTCTCTCTCTGCCCCTCCCCCGTTCATGCTCTGTCTCTCTCTGTCCCAAAAATAAATAAAACGTTAAAAAAAAGAACCCAATGGGTAGTTATAAAAATAAATTAGACACAGATGATAAGAGTTCTAATAAAAGATAGGTGGCTCAGTTGGTTGAGCATCCAACCAGGTCACAATCTCACAGTTCATGGGTTCGAGCCCCACGTTGGGCTCTGTGCTGACAGCTCAGAGCCTGGAGCCTGCTTCGGATTCTGTGTCTCCCTCTCTCTCTGCCCCTCCCTGCTCCCACTCTGTCTCTGTCAAACATGAATACGTTAAAAATTTTTAAAAATATATAGGGCTGAAGAAAATATTCAGAATAAAGCCCATGAAAACAAAAGGATAGAGAATAAAGGAAATAGTAAGAGAATTAGAGTCTGCAGTGGAGAGAAAAGAATGGGACGGTAGTATTTGATGGCCGACGTCTCAGCACTGATGAAAGACCTCAAACTCCATATTCACTTGTCTACAAACGTCAAGCCAGACAATTAAAAAGAAATCCATACTTGAACACACTGTAATAAAATTTCTGAAAACCAAAGACAACACAAGAATTTTACAAACAACCAAAGATAAAAGAGACAAATTACTTATAAGGGAGGGCAGTTAGATGGACAGTTCTCAACATAAACAGTGGGAGTCAAAAAAAATAGAATCATATTTTTAAAGCACTGAAAGAAAATATCTGTCAACCTAGAATTCTACATTCAGTGAAAATAACTTTCAAGAATAAAGGAAGATGAGAACATATCGTGACGAACAAAAACTGACAGCATTAGTCACTCCACTGCGGGAATACTTAAGAAGCATCATAAATGGAAGACCAGACGTGCAGAAATGAATCAAGGAACAATAAATTGGTAAATATGTGGATAAATTTAAGTAAACATTCACTGAATAAAAAAGTAATAATGAGGGGCGCCTGGGTGGCTCAGGGGTTAAGCTTCAGCTTAGGTCATGATCTCACAGTTTGTGAGTTCGGGCCCCACGTCAGGCTCTGTGCTGATAGCTCAGAGCCTAGAGTCTCCTTCGGATTCTGTGTCTCCTTCTCTCCCTGTCTCTCCCCAACTTGTGCTCTGTCTCTGTCTCTCAAAAATAAATAAATGTAAAAAAAAAAAAAGTAATAATGAGTTACCAAGTTAAAAAGATATGTATATAGTTAAAATACATGACTGTAATGATAGAACAATCAGGAATGGACAGGTAGAATTAAAGTTCCAAGCTCTTCCCGTTATTTGGGAAGATGGTAAAAGTATCAATTAATATTAGACTTTGATAAAGACAAGAATACATGTAGTAATCTCTAAAAAAAGGGAATAAAAGACTCAACCCAAAAGTGGTGAGCAAAAAGAGAAAAGAGATATAAAACAGATGGGAAAACCAAAGAGCACTTGTAAGACAGAACTTCAAATCTAAACTGATCAGTAAACACATGCCAAGGTAAACAGATTAAGCGGCCAAATTAAAGACGAAGATTGTAAGACTGGGTTTTTTTTTTTTTTAAGTCCTACACTATGTTTTTATAAGGTATACTTCTAAGACATAATAAGAATTTAGAAAAACTCAAAGACATGATGGGAAAAGATTCAGCATGCAAAACTAAGCAAAAGAAAGGTGGTATAGTAACATCAGACAAAGTAAACTTGATGGCACAATTACTAGGGATAGAGAGGGGTATTTCAAAATGACTTTTTAAGGAAGGTTCAGTTCACTGGGGTGTCAATTCTATATTTGCATGAGGCCTAATTACAGCCTCCAATATTTAGTACAAAAACAGACAAAACTACAAAGCAAAGAGAAAAACCCACAATCATCCGTCTCAGTACTCAACTGAATAAGCAGACCAGACTTTTAAAAACAGGAAAAATACAGGAGATGTGAACCACACAATTAGCACTCCTGATGTGATGGACTTACACGGAACACTGAACCCCACAACTACATGACACATTCTTTTCAATCACTGCCAAATATTTACCAAAAAAATGGCCATACGATGGTTGTTAATGAATAGCAAAACATAGAAATCATCAAAGTATGTTCACAGATTGCAGGGCAATCCAAGAAAATGGGGGCAGGGAGGGGATGAGGTCCAGGACCCACATGGAAGATGGCTTTAGCCAAGAGGAAATCCCATCCTTCTGTTAACCCCACTTCTGTCTGGTACAAACAGAAGCATTAATGCAGATGAATGAATTATCCTGGGAACTGTTCAGAAATGGTTCCAAATGGAGGGCTCTAGACCTTGTTCACCTTGTTACTTTGATCAACTCTATGGCATGATCTCCAGATTGGACTTCATTTTTCTTAAAAGTGTACTCCTCAATCTCTCCAAATTATAGAGCCATAACGGAACAGCAGTGAGTGTGGTTAACTAGATCCTGCTCAGGTGAAACTACATGTTTCAGTCCTGTGAGCAGCTGGAGATTGGCAATTATTTTGTGAAAACACATTTGGACAAAGCCCTCTGCAGGAAGAGCTATGGACCTATCTCTGGTCACAAGTTAGAATATAGCAGGCATAGTTGTATTTGGGGCCAAGATTCTCTTTAGGACAGGTTAATTGGAAATGAAAGCCCCAAGTTCATTTAAAATTTTTTAACGTTTATTTATTTTTGAGAGAGAGAGAGAAAGAGAGACAGTGTGCGAGCAGGGGAGGGACAGAGAGAGAGGGAGACACAGAATCTCAAGCAGGCTCCAAGCTGTCAGCACAGAGCCCGACTAGGGGCTTGAACCCACAAACCGTGAGATCATGATCTGAGCCGAAGTCGGACGCCCAACACCCAACCAACTGAGCCACCCAGGCTCAGTTCAAAGCCCCAAATTCAAAGACAGTAGTCTCTTCCCAGAGATGGAAGGGATGGGAAAGGGGCCTATCAGAACCACAAGGGAAGCTTCCTTAACATAAAATATCCTACCCATAGGAGGCCATTCCAGCCCACAGAATGCTGGGTTTCAGTCTTTTGGCACAGGGAACACTGTGCCCCCTTCTTCTCTTTTTTTACATGCAATGTTATCAGGGAAAGCAGATAAAATCGGAGGCACTGAGGGCCATGGAATCCCCACCCCTCTGGCCAATTCCATCCCAATCACCACCATGGAGCCTGGCCACAAATATTTTAGCCTGGACTTTTTTAAAAGTATGTGTAACCAAACACCTATCTTAACTATTAAAAAAAAAAAAATCTTGAGGAAGTTCCTGCAGAACGTCTAGCTTTAAGCAATCAACTTCCCCATACGCTCTCCAAAGCAAACCTGATATAAAATGTATGGGAGAAGTTGCTAGGTGAGGCAACCAGATGCATGGAGTTATTACAGACCTGTTCTTTTTTTAAAAACAAAAACAAAAACAAAAAAACAGCTAATAGTGGTGACATTTCTGAAAATAGTTGCTATGCAGCCCTTCCTTTGGGAATTAATGAGTTAGCAGACACCAGTCAAGCCCTTCCTATTTTAGGATAATAAAATCCTTTCATCTGCTAAGAGAATGTTTCTCTTTCAATTGACTCGAAACATCTAAAACAGTCCCCAGTCAAACAACAGTGGGTTAAAAAGGAGAGAGGGGACAGATTACTGTTCTTGCCCTCTCCATCTACTAGATCCAGAATTATTTTCATTGGCACAATTTGATACGATGCTGTCAGCTTAGATCAGGGGTGTCACTCAAACCACTGTCACTACCACCCTAGGCCGGGCTTTCCATGTCCCAGGCTGTCATCATTTTGGAGGGACACGCCCCGCTCACATCAAACATATGAACATGCACCCAACCTCCTACACTCAATTGTTTCTGTTTCCATATTTAAAACGAATTATATAAAATTTGCTTTTGAGAAAAAAATCTTTTCTTCTCGAGTGCACAGGCTGCTGTTGTTGTTGTTCATATTTCGGCTGAGAACCTCTTTTCGTGAAGGTCTCCAACATTTTTGAGATCCTTGAAAATCTCGTTGACCCCACACATTGCTGTCTGTCATCTCTAGGGCCCACTGGATAAATCAGCCCTCGTCTATGAAGCTCAGTGTGGGGTTTACCGTGAGGAAAATGTCGAGAAGAGTGTCCGTCCCATTAAGGAATGTCATCTCTGTGAGAACCCAAGGAGAAAATGTCTCTCTAGTCTGGTATCAGGAACTGTTGTATTCACGCTGTTTTGGGTTTTTTTTCATCTTGTGAGCCCATGAATCATCCACGTGACCATGTTACCCTCTTCCCACTGACCACCACAAAGCTTAGAAAACATGCATGCCATTTTGCGCTCTAAACTCATTTATATATTTCCTACCCTAACTTTCTCTTCGCCTCATTTCTTCCCACTCATTTCAAATTTATTTTATCTAGTTTAATTAATCCTATGTAAGCTTCCTTAAGCCCTTTTTAGACCAAGGCAGGATATAAATAAGCCAATACGTAAATAACATTATTTTTTCCCCTAAAACTGCCTTTGTCCCATATTTTCTAAGTGCAAGGACCCTTCCGTCAAAAGGGTAGTTAACATTCACTGAGTACTTACTGCCGTTGGCCAGCAGCACTGTGTGAAGCACTTCGCATGGATTACTTCATTAAGTCATCAAAGCAAGTCATGAGATAGACCCTCTTCCTTCTCAGATAAAGAACCTGAGGCTTGGATGTATAAAGTAACTTGCCAGGGCCACTTGGTCAAGAAGAGCCAGGCTAGAATTCCACCCGAGGCTGGCCTCATGGCCACCCAGGAACCCCAGCTGGAAACCGTGTCTTCACTCAAGATGCCACTCCCCGGGTTCCCTTCTGTTGAATTAGCCAGCTAGATGCCTCTTGACTCTGTTCCCCTCTTCTCTATCCTTAGTCCAACTTTTAAATTCAGGGCTCTTTCCATCTCTGGCTGGGATTTTCTTTTTTTTTTTTTTTTTTTTTTTTTTTTAAGTAAGCTCTATACTCAACACGGGGCTGAAACTCAAGATGCCGAGATCACGAGCTCCATGCTTTACCAACTGAGCCAGCCAGACACCCCATCTGGCTGGGATTTTTGCAACAGCTTCTGAGAGGATCTTCTGAATCCAGGCCTGCCCTTGGTGGATTGTCCTCCATGTTTCTAAAATATAATGGTATCCACATGTACAAGTTCCCTACAAGGTGCCCCAGTTGTAAGACAGAGTTCAGTTTGCTTCGTCTGGCATTCAAGACCATTTACAGTGTGCACTTAGTCAAACCAAACACATTGTGACCCCACCCCGTGCTTCCAAGATGGTAATTACTCCCCGGACAAGGGGCATGCGTTCGTTCATGTCTCGGAGGTCCTGCACACACTGTTCCCTTCTCCTGTACCTAGCGGACTACACAGCTTTCAAGTTTCAGGTCAGAATGCCATCTTTATTTTGAAATGTTCACTGAGTCCCCTCATCCCCAACTCTCCTCCACGATTTTCCCATTCTTTGTAGAGACTTCCTCACTATACTTATTTCATTGTGTTGTCATCGTTTGTTTGTCCATCTCCCTTACTGGACCCTGAACTCCTTGAAGACAGGAGCTGTGTTGTCTTACCCACTTCAGATCCCTCTGCCACACCAAAGGCCCAGCACATAGTGGCTACTACTCAATAACTGAATGTTCAACCAAGTGGTAGGTCTAAATTAGATTTGTGTACCTGCAGATTAGCCTTCTTAAAGCACTTCCGCCCCCAGCTCTCAAGCCCAAGAATACAGGGCCACCACTAAAGTTTGTACCTTAAGGCAAATTAGAAAACAATGCCTCCTCTGAGCTGATGTATTCCAATACACAGTCCAATACAAAGACACCTTTCCTCTGAGCTTACACATGGCTTACATGTCCTTCCACATAGCTTCGAATGAGCTAGACTTTCTCTCTCACTCTCTTGACTGAACCAATTTTTGTACAAGAAAATAGTGCATATATCTATACATGGCAGGCCTGCATGCACACAGACAATTCTCTTGCCCTTGTGCGTGCTATTCCTTTTATTTGAAAGGCCATCCACTCCCATCTGTGTATGCAAACTTTAATACCCAGCCCAAATGTCACCTCCCCTGTGAATGCTTCCCCCATACCTCTCAGGCAGATTTAACCACTCTCTCTTGTGTATTTCCACAACTGCCGAGGATACTATATTGGAGTCTTACCATACAGCATCACAAGTCTTTCTTTACTACTTGGTCTCACTGCTGGCCCATGAGTAGGATCAAGAGTAGGATCATGCCAGGCATCATTGAATCCCAGGTATTGAATCCCAAATACCTAGAATGATGCCTTTCATATAAATGGTGGGTATTCAATCAATGTTATTACTTGGTTCAAAATCTTTACAAAGCCTGTTTTTGCCTACTGATTCTTTCAAACTCCCCAGCCTGGCACTCCAATCTGCTAGCCTCATGGCTATCCATTCACATACCCACCTCACCTTCCTCTGGTCTCCTCCCCTATCTGCACTCTAGCCACAGTGGACTCTCGAGCACCCCTTCTCTCTGGACCTTTACTCCTCTGTTCCTCCTGCCTACAGTACCCTCCTCTTCTCTTTGCCTGTCAAAATTCCATTCATCCTTTAAGGCCCAATGCCAATGCCATGTTTTTCATGAAGCATCCCATCAGTAAATGTGGCTTCTTGTTGCTAAGAACCAAAGTACTTTGTCCTTCTGGAGTCATTCCTGAAACATTACTGTGTTTCAAAGAGGTGTGTTTGTAATAAAAGCACTTTGAGGGCAGGTGTCCCAGACTTTAGCATAGTGTGGTGCACACAGTAGGTTTCAGTAAAAACTGGACTAAAGAGAAGAAGGAATCCAGTGCTCCACCTCAAATGGAAGAGGCAGCCAGCTCAATTTCAAGGAACCAGGAGAGCACAAAACTTCTCTCCTGTCCTCTTTTTTATCAGTAGGGATAAAATGTGAACTCAAGGAAGAATTGCATAAATCGCCCCTCCCTTCCTCCCCCCACCTCACCCCCACCCCTCCCCAGCCAACACAGTTCAGCTTCCTTTCTAGAGAGGTAAGAGCAAGGAGTGACAGCTGGTTTCTTTTGCTCCACCCCCTCTCTTTTCCCCCAAACACAGAGCAGAAATTCACCTCTGACAACACTGCTTTCAAGCTCCTGCGGACACGGTGCATACAGGACCCATGGCACGCAGCACTCCTCTGTGGAGATAGTGCAGACAGACGCCTTCCTCTCAGCATGAAGCACCTCACCCCTGCACCCTGGGCCACTCTGGCCCTCAGCCTGGTCTTTGCCTCCTTCCACTTGGCTTGCTTGGCAGGTAGAACTGTGAACTTTATTCTTGGCCACCCTGGGAAGGGGGAGGGAGAGGAGGGAAGAAGGGAGGGAAGGAAGGAGGGAGGGTGGAAGGGAGGGAAGGAGGGAGGAGGATTCCTTGGCTAGGGTTGGTCCTGCACAAAGGAAAGAGCAAACAGTTCTTTTTCATCTAAAGGATTAGGCAGAAGGTGGTGGGTTGGGCTGGGGGTGTCTTACGTTTACCTAAGACCATGATCAAATAATCAACTCCTTAGCTAGGACAGGAGCAACCATCTCAATTGGCCTTTGCCACAAAGAGGAGAAAGCAATGTACTGACAGTCTCTCCCAGCAAGGGACCAAACTATCTTAAAATTTTTTTGGTTGCTGTTTCTCAATGGCTCCTTCTCAGTGCCCCTGGCTATTGTGGTTTGCAATCCCCTCTTTGTACTCCTGATCCTCACCTAAGGTCCTCCCTCCTTCCCTTGATCCTGCACTTCTCTGCAACTTTCACAAAACCTTAAGGTATGAAAGCTGCCAAAGGCTGCCTACCATTCTCCTACCTTCTCCGGCGGGCGGGAGATGTTGAGTTATTGTCTTGTCTTATCACAGAGGCTGGAGGGGTTGAGTGGCAGCCCCTGTCTTGCTTTCTCAGGCTGGGCTCTGCAACTCATGCAGAGAGACCTCCCTTACACTCTTAAGCTCCTGGCTTTGCCCTCCAGCTTTGATCTTGCTCCACAGCTCCTTGAGATTTCCCCCTCCCAAAGCCAACCCGTCAACGTCCCCCTCAGGGCAGTATCTGTCTCTCTCAGCCTCACCACCTCTTCTTTGAAGGTTCGGAGTGTGAGCTCTAGCCACTCAACCTCAACTTAATTCTGGCTTCCACAACTTACCAGCTGTGTGAACTTTAGCAAATTACATAACCTCTCTGTGCCCCAGTTCTCTCTCTTATACCATGGGGATAATTGCAGTGCTTATATATAGGGTTGTCATAAAGAAGAAATGAGAGTACTGCAGGTAAAGAACTTTCAATAAATTAGCACATGGTAAACATTCAATGACTGTTAGCATATTTGTTTTATTTTCCAATACCCCTCCCCAAGTAAGACTGTTTTACTCATTTTATTTACCTTCACAGAGACTTGCTTATGATAGGCTCTCAAAAAACTTGACAAATCTAACTACACTGAATTGTTGGGTCCTCCCAGCACCCTGTACTTTGGAAGTGACCCCACCTAGGACCAGTCCCTGACCAGCTGTGCTTATAAGGGAGGAGGATGAGATTTAAATTGTTAGAAATTAATAACTAAGCTATTCAGTTTGAACCATATAAAATTACTGATATTGAGCAATTTTTTGACTTATTGAAATGGCAATTTCAAATGGTTTAACCTAATACCAGCATCTGATTAAGTAGGTTTTTTCCACTCACTTGCTCTAGATGTAGACCACTTCCATTCTAGGGCAGAGGGGAGATGAAAGTCAAGGCCAAGGAAGTCATCTGGGTTAAAAGGGAAATTAAATGTTGAATCAATCTCTCCAAAACAAATAAAGACTGAGTTCTAAGTCATTTAGTTGTAAATAATTTACAGTAACAATCAGATTGCATCAAAGTAATTACTAGACTTTAGGCAGGACATTGGAGTGGCCTGGGTGGGTGGGTGGCATAAAATTAGTGGGCAGCAATTTCATGGCTTTGGCTAAACAAGAAGTTTCCTCCTGACTTGTCCTGCTACGTGACAACAAGCTTCTTTGAAGGACACGCTGACCTGGAGTCAGTGGGGCCTTGAAAGTTTCCAAGCCACACGTTTTTTTGTGTTTTTGCTTTTTGTTTTTGGCATCCTCAAGGAAGCAGAACATCAATATAACGTCCAGAAAAAAATCTTTAAAATTGATCTCTTGGTTTTGATCTACCTAGATTAACACTATCTAATAAACATTTTTTTGATGATGCAAGTTGCTGGGTGGGGGCCAGCAGTACAGGCAGTGAAAGAATTCACCCAAGGCGGAACAAATGAGATAGAAGTTTTGCAAGGGAGCAGCAGGCGGGACAGCAAAGGAGATACTGTCTTCCACACGGTGGTGGTGAGGGGCTGTAGTTATAGGGCAGAACAGAGGAGTGTGGGGAATGTATGGAATTTTTCCTCTTTTTTGGTAATCTTAGGAACTGTGCCTGGTTATAATTGGTCAGTTGGGGCCTATGGCTATTTCAAGGTGGGTCACTTGATCAGCCTGTTGGCATTCAGCTCCGTGGTCACTGTGGGCCCTTTTGTCGTCCTCAAGTTTCCAGGGTTCAAGCCCATTGCCTAAAAGTGGCCTCTACAGAAATGTTCCAGATCCAGGCTGTGCTCCCAATATGGTAGTATGTTGGAATGTGGTGATCCATTGTGGTAACTGAGCACTTTAAATGTGGCCAATATGACCAGGAAGCTGAATTTTTTATAGCCGCAAGTCACTGCCATATTGGACAAAATGGACTTAGATCATCCATCTGCTCATTGTCAGTTTGAGCCGGAACATGGACAATGGCTTTTCTGGCTTGGGATCTTTATGTTCATGTCCATAGCCCCACCTCACCCCCAAAATGATAGAACTTTGAGAATTCCTGCTAGAGCTCTTTTTATCTTTGTGCTCCTTACTTATTAAACGAGAGCCAATTCTAAAGGCTGCATATTCTAGCAACCTGTGGACTTGTTTGTACAGGGTTTCATTTTTGTGATAACCATCTGCCTGAGTAATACCAACATAATCATCAGAAGTACAGAATCAAAGTCAGGTTTCAACATTTGCTCAAGTTTTTAAAGGGAATTGAAGAATTATGGAACGACATTCTAGATTTTTAAGTGATTGTTTTAATATATACTAGAAAAACCACTTACGGATGTAGCTCTTTGTATAGAAAACAGCTAAAACAGTGTTTGGAAAGCTGTACACAACAGGCCCTTGGCCACTGAAGAGATGAGATTTGGAGGATATGAGGTGTGAAGGAATGAGTCAATGAGATATGCAGATAAAGCATCTCTGAATGATAACGGTGAAAGGAAAAGGGGAGTGTATTCATTTGCTGTCATAACAACATACCACAGACTGGGTGGCTTCCACAAGTGAAATCTATTCTCTGACAGTTCTGAAGACTTCAGGTGTCACCACCAGGTTTGTTTGCTCCTGAGTCCCCTCTCCTTGGTTTGCAGATGACCATCTTCTGTGACCTCACTAGGTCTTTTCTCTGTGCAGGTGCCTCCCTGATGTGTCTTCCTGTTCCCACAAGGACACCAGTCATATTGGATGAGGACCCGCCCATATGACTCTGTTTAACCTTGACTGCCTCTTTAAAGGCGCTTTTTTCAAATACAGTCACTCCTGTGGGTTAGGACTTCAACGAACTTCATGGGAGAGGAGACAGTTCAGTCCATAACAGAGAGTTGGCTTTGTTGCATGAAGTCGTAACGTACCTAGAGTGGAACGTCTATAATAAACTCATAGTATCACTACTGATTCACAAAACAGATTTCAAACTCTATACCTGGGAATGACTTTTCCTACCACCTGAGACCATCTTCTATCTTTTCTTCCAGAAGCAAGGAACAGCATCAACGCAACCTTGACCACCCACCACCCAGACCCCGGAACCCTGGAGCAGTGTCCCAGTAAGCTTCTCCTGGCAACTGCCCTAACTGCAGAGGTGGCCCTGGACCTGGGAGGGAATCTTAAGCCTCCTTGCTTTCTGTTGTTTGGTGTCCACTGGCTGAGTCCCTGCCTGGCCTTTCTGTGCACCAGTGTGGTTTGTTCATGGCCTCCAGAACTGCATGCGTAGCACATATATAAAGCTATCTCAGCCTTGGCCTCGATCTAAGCTCATGATATTTAGTATAGGTGGCTTTAATGACCCATCCACAGGACAGCAGCCAAAGAGGCCTTAGAAACTTAGAAGAGGAAAAAGCCATGAAAATCCGCCTCTATCCTCTGCAGGAGCTTGGTTTTGTACCTTTTGCTTATTTCTGTCCATCCCCCACTTGAATATTCCCAATGGCAAGAAGGCCCGTACTTCATAAAGCACCAACCACTGTCATACACGTCCAATTACTAGAAAGTTTTGCTTTATGCTATATCTGGCTCCCTTTATGCTGCCCTCACTGAATGACCGAATGTGTTTACTTACGGGCACTTATGAAGGAGGGTAACGGGCAATAACACAGAGAGGTGAAGCACGTGGCTTTGGACTCCTACAGACTTGGGTTGGAGCTCTTGTTCTGCCATCTTGGGTGAGTCGCAGCCTCAGCTTGTTCATGTAGAATGGGAACACTAACTGTATCCATCACTCTGGCAGGAATAAATAAGGGAACGTGTGTGAAGCACGTAGCAACAGCGCATGCACACACTTTGGAAATGTTAGCTACCGTATTCTTCCTCCTTGCCTGTTCTTGCGGACGTTGGAGAAGAACTGGGTGGGCTGGTGTGATGCACCCCGTTGTTCTTGCCCTCTCTTCCCCACTAGATGTGGACTTCTGCCCACAGGCAGCCCGGTGCTGCCACACTGGAGTGGATGAATACGGCTGGATCGCGGCCGCGGTTGGCTGGAGCCTGTGGTTCCTCACCCTCATCCTGCTCTGTGTGGATAAACTGATGAAGCTCACTCCGGAGGAGCCCAAGGATTTGCAAGCATGAGGCTTAGAGCCGCAGCCCCAAGAATGGCCGTGGCCACCATTGGGTTTGTAACAGCGGGAGGGGAGTGTGGTTGCCGATGTGGTTTCTGCCATGTAACGGTCATCTGTCACCTTTGTGCTTCGGTTGCTCTTGAAAGGGGAGGAAGATGGAAAGGGGGATCCAAGGAAGGAAGGCCAGTGCCGCTTCACACCTAAATTCACAAGGCGGTCGTGCCTTCTGAGCGCTGACAGTCTCCTTTCTCGGTCTACGGGGACTGCTTCTCTTGTAACCGCTGCTTCCTTCTGGAAGCACAAGAAACATGCGACCTAGACTCTTGTCCATGCATTCGGAGCTAAACTCAGAGCCTTCTCACCAAAAAGGTCATTGTCTTCCATCCCTCACTTCAGTCACGGGCGCCGCTGTCGCAGTTCAAAACGGAAGCGTCGCCATTGACCCACTCTCTGTCCTCACCCCCATGTGCCTTGCTTCTCCAGCTCTTGTCCCTTCTTCAAGGTATCTGCCAGGGCCATCCCGCCCCACTCTCCCCGCCGGCACCCCGGTTCTGGCCTTCCTACATCGCCCCTACGTTGTCGCAGACACATCCCGTGTAGTTCTCACCGCCAGCAGGAACCTGCCTCCCCACTGGCCACTCCCCGGGGCAGCTGTGAGCATGACCTTCAGTAACGCCTAACAAGAACTTCAGTCTGGCCCTCGGCTCCTCGAGGGAGTCCGACCACCTTCCCAGGCCTGTCTCCCTGCACATCCAGGGCCAGGGCGCCTCGGGGCTCCAATGGCCCAGTCTTCAGCCCCACATCTTCCACTTCTCTGCTGCCAGGCCCTCGCCTCCGGGTCTGCCTTCCAACTCCGCCTCCGGATTGGAGGATTGGAACTCCCTTCCCCGACGGCCATGGGGGACCTGGAGCTGGTGCTTTTTGGGGCGCATCTGCTCCGCCCTGAAGTGCAGCCCTCGTGAAGACACAGTCCGTGCTACTTCCTCTCGCTCCTGGGGACAGAATGCTCTTCGTAACATTTGTTCGATGAATGAATGGATGTACGAATGAGTCCTTGCCCTAGACGAACTTACGCTTATCGCTCCGCATACAGCACTTCCATTTCTCTATAAATGGTTGAACATAGCCAGTCTCTAAAAAAGCCACTTGGTTTGGTCTCTGTTCATCCTGCACGAGGATGCTGCTGGTCATCGTGAACATTTCCAGTGGGGTCAGGAGGAGAGGAGGGTGGGTTCACCAGAAGGAAGAAAGGACAAAACGACTCTCTCTTTGGGAGCTGATTTCTGCCCTTTGGGAGGGAGTATGTATTTAGATTGGACAAACGAAATAACAATACAGAAAAGGGAGAGGCTTCTGAAGCAGGAAGAAGCATCTTCTGGAGGCGGCAGGTGATTCAAAGCTGCTTGGCTGTTCTTTTAGAAAATCTCGATGGGGGGGTGGGGGGGGGGGGTTGTCGCCTGGGTGGCCCAGTCAGTTGAGCTGACAGCTCAGAGCCTGGAGCCTGCTTCAGATTCTGTCTCCCTCTCTATCTGGCCCTCCCCCACTCATGCTCTGTCTCTCTCAAAATAAATAAACATTAAAAAAATTTTTTTTTAAATCTCAATACAGGCCACCTGGGTGGCTCAATGGGTTAAGTGTCCGACTCTTGATTTCAGCTCAGGTCATGATCTCACAGTGTGTGAGTTCGAGCCCTGCATCAGGCTCTCTGCTGTCAGCACAGAGCCTATTTCGGATCCTCTGTCACCCTCTCTCTGCCCCTCCCCCGCTTGTGCGGGCTCTCAAAACTAAGCATTTAAAAAAAGAAAATCTCAGTACATCTCCCTGACAAGGGGCACTGAAACAATTGCCTGGCCTCAGTCTGCTGTTTTCTCAAGAGCCAGGTAGTTTCAGAATCTCAGTTGTTTAATCGATAAAATGGGTGGATTTACTGTTCCTACATGTTAAATAAACAACGTGCACAGAAGTGTCGGCACGACGCAATGGTATGAACATACACGAGCATGATCCACTTTTTTAGACAGCGGAGGAAAGGGTTTCCACAATCTGTGATGGTTGAATTCCTTAGAGATGGAAAAACTCGGGAAGTCCCACCCTTTGATTTAACATCTGCAAGCATTTTTTTTTAACGTTTATTTATTTTTGAGACAGAGAGAGACAGAGCATGAACGGGGGAGGGTCAGAGAGAGAGAGGGAGACACAGAATCTGAAACAGGCTCCAGGCTCTGAGCTGTCAGCACAGAGCCCGACGCGGGGCTCGAACTCACGGACTGCGAGATCATGACCTGAACTGAAGTCGGCCGCTTAACCGGCTGAGCCACCCAGGCGTCCCTTAATTTTTTAACATTTATTTATTTTTGAGAGACAGAGACAGATAGAGCATGAGTTGGGGAGGGGCAGAGAGAGAGGGAGATACAGAATCCGAAGCAGGCTCCAGCCCGACACAGGGCTCAAACTCACAAACCAGGAGATCATATGACCCAGGCGGAAATCAAGAGTTGGATGGATGCTCAACCAACTGAGCCCACGTACTCTCAGAGTGTCAGTTTTCTAAGTGGAAAATGTAGAAAATGGACATCAGTGTTTACTAACTCAGGGGAAAAGCCTGGAGGGCCGCACGGAAGGAGGCGGGCATAAGGCCCGTCCCTGCAACCAGAGCAGCATGGCTCTTACCCCGTCTATACCAGACCCCCACGGTAAGATTTCATTTGCTGCTTTAATAGGCAGAAAGCCAGAACACCGGTCGGTGCCTGACATCCCCTCCAATCTGGACAACTTGTAAGTTCTTAGACTACGTTCAAGCGAATTCAAGTGAATGTGGCCGCCACTGCCGAATTCAGAGTTAGGCGTGTTGTGAATCAATTGCCCTTCTTTCATCTGTACAAGAGGAAGGACAGACCAAACGCAAATAATCCCTCTTCCCTTTGAGATGAGAAAGACAGTTATATAATTTGACGGTTATGCTTTCCACATGCTTTATCTCAGATCTTCCCTCTCAGCATGGAATCTCTTTATTCTATCAAAGCAAAGATTTGTCAATAAATTAAAAAGGAAAACCTGGAGGGGAAAACCAAGTACCCCCTTCCAGGGATCTAAGAACTCCCTGGTATAAAGCAGCAGGACTTGCCTAGCAGTTTTCATTTAAGATTTTTGCTTTTAGTAAATGATGTCGCCCTCAGCACTGTCACAGGCTGTGTGATACAGAGCCCACACTGCTCAAGGCATTTCCTGTACCAAAGTGTAAGGCATAGAGGTAGAATATTAAACATTAAGGTGTGGTATAATTATCTGACTTTTAAAAATCATCATCTGAAAATCGATTCTGTTTTATATGTATGATACCTAAGGACAAATAAATATATAATTTTTTATTAAAAATAAAATGTGATACTATGCATGCAAAACTCATCAACAAGCCTGAGGCTGGCCTGGGCCTCTTTTCCATAAAAATGCATATAAATTTACCTTTAAACTTAGAGAAACAATAATCTAGAAATGTTTGTTTTTTAATTTTTTTTTTAAGTTTATTTTGAGAGAGAGAGAGAGAGAGCATGAGCAGGGCAGGGGCAGAGAGAGAGAGAGGGGAGAGAGGGAATCCCAAGCAGGCTCTGCACTGTCAGCACAGGGCCTGATGCAGGGCTAGAACTCACAAAGCGCGAGCTCATGACCCGAGCTGAAATCAAGAGTCGGACGTTAAACCGACTGAGCCACCCAGGTGCCCCTAGAAATGTTTTTGATGGAAAGCAGCTTTCTCTGTCGGCACCCTGGCATCTGTTCTAAGGTCATGTACACATAATGTGCTGTGACTGACTACATAGGTCTTCCTTGGCGTGTGGTAGGAGTGCCTTGTAGCCAACCTGTACCTGGCGTCTCCTTCCAGCCTTACCTGGTCGAGCGCATCCTCCAGACTTCCTTCCAGAATAATCATTCTTTCTAATATGTAAGTAAATGATCAAGGCACTCCTCTGCCTGAAATGCCCCTGTGACTCCCACAGCTGACAGAGTAAAATCCATACTTTTAGGATGACCCCTAAGGCCTTCTGTAATTGGATCCCCGGGCATTTCTCTAGCTTAATGTCTTACAAATCCTTCACCCACACCCAGTTCTGAGTGATTTCAGTTCTTAAACATGCCAGGCCTTTCTATCCTCACCAGTTTTGCTCTTGACATTCACAGGGCCCAAAAGACACCCTTCCCAAGAGGTAGATTTCTCACGAACCAAGAGAAGCTTACAGCTCAGGTCACCTCACTGCCTGCTCCACCCCCCCCCCCAACTACCTAATTTTGTATTCCTAATTCTGTATTTTTTTTTAATTTTTTTTAACGTTTATTTATTTTTGAGACAGAGACACAGCATGAACGGGGGAGGGGCAGAGAGAGAGGGAAACACAGAATCGGAAGCAGGCTCCAGGCTCTGAGCCATCAGCCCAGAGCCCGATGCGGGGCTCGAACTCGAGGACTGCGAGATCGTGACCTGAGCCGAAGTCGGACGCTTAACCGACTGAGTCACCCGGGCGCCCCTAATTCTGTATTTTTTTTAAGAGGGTCTTTTAATTGTATACATGTTAGGCCCCATAAACCTCAACCTTGCTCCTCCCCTTCTCCTTCTCTCTTCTGATAGGTCCACCTTCTCCCCACATATTCAGAGACTTAAACACCAACAGATTCTAACAGCTCAAGGTCACATCCCTAGGATGATCCAACCTCACCAAATGCTTGCCTGAGAAAGCTCCAGACTGACGAAAGATTTAACTCTTTGTTCTAACCAAAGTCTGACAATAGGCACCTGATCACCCTTTCTTAGAGCATTTACTAAAACGGGCTCACAATTGTGAATTCTGCCTCTGTCCCTTTGAGATGTAGATGTCTATTTCTACACCTACATATCTGTCTGTCTATCTATCCATCTATCTATCCGCCACAACCGGGACCTGAAAGCTATCCTTTATAACGTAATCATCGGGAAGGACAGGGCCTCTGTCTCCCCAGCCTCTGGGAGGACAGAATCCTAACTTGGACGACTGACAGCGGGCAGTCACAGCTGGCCTAATCGGCATTTACACTGACCTCACTCTTGTAATTTCTCACTCCGCCAACTCTACTGAGCCCCGGCTCACCCCACTCCCTACCCCCTCATTCCCCCTAACACACCCAATCACCTCTGTATAATTGAAGTTGAGTTCCCGCTAGACCCTCTTCCCTAGAGTAATAGTATATTACAATTAAAATCTGTCCTTCGCCACTTCAGCGTCTGACTTTTTTTTACCTTTGACAACGGAGCAGGTTGGACTATACTATCTACCTGCTTGTCTTTCTCACTGGTCCCTCTGAAGGCAGGGGTCCATCCACCCAAGGCCTATGTGTGCAGCACACGCTTTAGTAAACATCTGATGATTTAGCCAATCACAGGAGACCCAAGAACATGGCCTGTGCTAACAACCGGAGTAAAGCCGTTACAGGGGAGGAGGCTCTTGGGAAAACTTGGGAAAGTCCTCAAGATTGGGAAACATTTAAATTATTGTCTCCATAAGTTTATAATAAGACATGCTTAAGTCATTTGTGGAAGCGAGTAACTGGCAGGTCTGCCCAACAAGTTAATTCTGCGATGAGAGACAAATGGACCAGGGGCCAGATCATACATAAGAACGGAACTTTGGCTCACAATCTGCAGCAACGAGTCCGGGCAGCCAACCCGTTACCTGTCCAGGAAGTCAATTTGGTCTAGGAAGTCCAACTACTACCTGCAGCACCCAGGCCAGGAAGCCAAATCCCTCCACAGCAACTGGCCCAAACAGCCAGGATTTGGTTAGTAACAGATAGCTTGGGTGATTTAATTTTCGCCCCCGTTTCCAACGTAGGACCATCCAGGGAAAGCCAAATGTGCCCCTTTAACCAGGCACACAGGATACCCCACTCCTTAGCCCACCTACGGCTGATCCATGCCAACAGCCTACAATCAGGGCGCATGGAAGATGCAGGGCCTCCCCGCTCTTCACGATAAAGCTTTCCCCCTCCCCTGCCTGCCTGTCTGCCAAATGGAAGTGACAGTGGCCGGCCCCGTCGCTAGAGCAAGCTCGGAATGAATAGCTTTGGCTCCTCAAGTGGTCCTCATTTATTTCCATAGTGACTCTTTGTTGAAAACTTTGTCCCATTCTTCGTACCCTCAAGGAGACGTTTTCACCTGACAGATTCCTGTTACTGGGTCAAATGAAGGAAACTACTGGGAAGGAGGGAGTATTATGGGCTGAACTGTAGCCTCTGCAGTTTCTTACGTTGAAGCCCCCAGGACCGCAGAAGGTGAACTTATTCGGAAATACGGTCGTTGCCGGTATAATGGTTTAAGAGGTCACATGAGAATAGGGCGGGCCCCTAATCCAGCGGGTTTTTTATGTAAAAGGGAGACTTGGACACAGATCTGCACACAGGGAGAACAACACGTGCTGAAGGCAGAGATCAGGGTGACGCGTCCACAAGCCAAGGAATCCCAAAGATCCCCAGCAAACTACCAGACACTAGGGGAGAGGCCTAGAACATATTCTTCCCCTCGGAGAGAAAGAGCCAGCACTGTTGACATGTTGATCTCAGACTTTCAGGCTCTGAGCAGTAAGGCAACACATCTCTGTTGGTCTGGGCCACCCAGTTTGTGGTCCTTTGTTATAGCAACCCCAGCAAACTAATGCAGAGCAGGAGTTTTTGAAAAGGGTAGTTTCAACTGGAAACCAAGGGCAGCCTTGTGCTCAAAGGCTTGCAAAGTACAGACCGCAGAACTGTAAGCAAGTAGGTAAATAGGCAAGATGCAGTACCCAGGGAGCTTCAAGCCATGGGAGTGTGCAGTGATTCACCCTCTACCACAGGACGTCCAGATGGCCTTCCTGCCCCTCCCTGGGCCCCATCATGGCTCTCCTCCCCCACACCACACACTACTTGCCCAAGAACAGGTCAAGAGGGTGGAGACTCTCCTTGGGAGATGCTACTTGAGGTGACGAATGCCAGCCCCAGGGTCACACACATCCCGTGCACCCCACAAAGTCACCATTCCATCCAGACTTACCCTATGTGAGAGCTGGTGGCAGCAGTGGGTGGAGAATGTACCATTTCAGGCTTCTTGTACAAGCCCTGGGGCAGCAGGAAGTCTCCTTCTGGTAAATTCCTCTAATCAGCCTTCACTGTACACACGGCTGTGAACATACTTGCAGAGCTCACGTGCATGCCCACGCCTTGTCCCAGCCCTTCTCTGGGGGCTCAGAGCTTGCTTCCCTCACCTACCTGTCCCTTGACACTGGTGAGCCAGAGTCCCTTGCCTGACTCTACATGGCAGCATGGAAGGAACATGGAGCGCTTGAGAAGCCAACACAGGGCACCCTGGAGTCCGGGGTACACATGAGCAGGAGGGCAATTGAAGGCAGCAAGGCTGCTGCCCATTGGCATCTGGAAAGCCCTTCTAGGGTAGCTCATGTTGTTCATTGCACTTACACAGTTTTTCTTAAGGAATGGGCACCTTTTTTAATTTGCAGAGAGGTGTCCTAGGGGCCACCAAAACCTAAGAGGGGGGAAAAAAATGACAGGTAAGGTGTAACACTTGGCTTCAATTACAGGCTTGTCTGATACAAATTTCATATTGTTATAAGCAATATATTAAGCACAGAGAATACTTAATTATACTCTGAAGATACTCAGATCAAATATTCTTTTGAAAACTGATTTATAAGCTACCGAGCTGTGACAAGACACGGGAGAACCTTAAATGCATATTAGTAAGTGAAAGAAGCCAATCTGAGAGGGCTCCTTGCCATTTGATTCCAACCATATGACATTCTGGAAAAGGCAAAACTACGTCGACAGGGAACAGATCAGTAGTTTGTGGGAGAGAAAAGGATGAATGGGAAGAGTGTATTTTTTGAAAAACCAACTTAGAGAAGACCAACTAATGGATGGACACCTTCTGCATCACATGCACTAGCATCAAACTTTAATGCCCAATTAGCTCACTAAATCCATTCTTGGGATGGCTGAATAAATTAAAATTATAAATATGCATTTATCCTTAAGAGAACAGAACTCATTTTTTTTTTTTTTTTTTTTTTTTTTACTTATTTTGGGAAAGTGTATGCCATATTCCCATTGTGAGACCCAGCCTTCCTCCACGTGAAGTTTTATTCACTCATACCTTGTACTTTCCTCCACTTTTCTGGGTGTCTGTGCAGGATATTGTTGCCATTCTGTCGTCATTGGCCTCTGGAAGGTCCCATGCATTTTTATCCTTTATTCGCTTTCATCCCCCAATCCTCTCTCAGTTTCCTGCTCCCATTCCAGAAGGCAACCACATGAATCCCTATCTGTGCTCTTATAAAAAGTGAACGATTATAAGTTCGGGTATTTTGAACCTACCTTACCTAGATCTCATCCTGCCTCTTTGCTCACTCAGTAGTAATGTTTTTAAGATCTATCTACACTATGTCCATATGTCCCAAGCCTCTAGCTGCCACACAGAATTCTACTGTGTAAGGCACCACGGTCCACTTCTCCCTTCCCTCAGATATGCACTCCTGATGGACTCAAGCTCCCCTTCCACACTGCACCACCATGAAAATCCCCACATGCTCTCTTTATGGGCCTGTGAATGTGTTTCCTTGGGAAATATTGCCAGATGCAGTAATGCTGGGTCACAGAAGAAACACATTCTTAATTTAAGTAGTATGGGATACATGCTTTTTAAATCCACACGTAGGTATTTCATTCAATTGCCTCAGAAATTGAAATCGACTTTTTACTATTTCTATCTGCCTGTTCATGATAGACATCAATCATGTCCACGCCTTCTCCCAAAATAACATGCACAGCGTTCCCACTGTTAGATATTGAATTCGATTTACTGAATTCAATTTTGTTTTGAATCTGAAGACAGAATTGTTATTGATTTGTATCTGATTTAGCATTTTGCTTTCAATGTGAGATTTTTAAAAGTTGGCTGTAAATAAAATTCTAGGCAAGTATGCATTCTGGCTGGTTAAAAATAAAATGTACGGCCCTGTTATCAGATTCTGGGCTCCAGCACGGTCTTCTTGCCCTCAGATGTACCAGGATCATGCCAAATTTGGGAGAATGTGAAGAAACTGTTTTGTTCAGGAGAGCAATCGGCAGTTGGCTTTTTTGGTACTGAGTGAGACCACCATGTGTTTTTCTCAGAAATGAATGAAGATGTACACAAGGCGGGTCACTTCTCCAAGTCTGCGGAACAATGAGCAGATTATGAGGTTAAACACCACCCCGGTTTTTGTGTTAAGATGCTGAGAAAACTTCAGACACCATGACCTATGAGGCTTATGTGGAGGATATTTTGGTGCACTGTTTTGTTTTGTCTTAAAGATTTTATTATTTTTATTAATGTCTATTTATTTTTGAGAGAGAGAGAGAGAGAGAGAATGAACAACTGGGGGAGGGGCAGAGAGAGAGAGGGGAACAGAGGATCCAAAGTAGGTTCTGTGCTGACAGCAGAGAGCCTGATGCGGGGCTCAGACTCGCAAACCGTGAGATCATGACCTGAGCTGAAGTCAGACACTTAACTGACTGAGTCACTCAGGCACCTCTAAAGATTTTATTTTTAAGTCATCTCTACACCCAACGTGGGGCTTGAACAAACTCAACCTCAAGATGGAGTCTCCTGCTCTACTGACTGAGCCAGCCAGGTGCCCCAAGGTGCAGTGTTATTCTATAAAATACTACAGTGGAATTTTTAAAAGTTATTTTTAGTACTTTAAACTAATTTTCACAGGCTTGACACATACTATTGCAAGAGTTCAATTCTCCAGGATACAATGAACCTCCCACTGTCTCCTATCATCTCCAATTTGCATTCAGAGATGTCAGCTTTCCAAGCCATCCTGGATAAAGCTATGTGGAAGGCAGCCAGCTCAACAGGAGCAAACAAACCTCTCACCTCCAGTTTCCCAAGGGTAATTCCCTTTGAAGAACCCTAAGCTGGGGGGTGGGGGGCAGGTAGGGAGTAGCAAGGAGCCAGGTGGACAAAATCTGTGGGGTGGAAGGAATTTGCATGTAAGGCAAATCAGATTTCCATGATGGTCTAAGGGTGACAACATTATTTTTTTTTTTTTTTTACCCAGAGATATTTAACTTAGCATTTAATGTGATTTACATAAATTATCTTTATGTGCATCTATGGGTTTCAATGAAACCCAAGGAGATAATGTGAGTTGGCCAAAGTCACAATGGAGTTCTTCAAACCCTCATCAGCAAGACTGCCTTGGATACTGAGACGATATACTAAGTCACAAAATCAGAGTTAGATGAGACCTTAGAGGCCAATGGTTTCCATCTCTCTCCTCCTCCCCTCCCCTCCCATCTTTCCCTTCTCTCTCCTCTTCCCTCCCCCCTTCCCTCTCCTCTCTCTCTCTCTCTCTCTCTCTCTCTCTCTCTCACACACACACACACACACACACACACACACACACACACACTTTCCCACACTTTAAGAAGGATGTGTCCTTGCTCAGTGACCTCCAGGAAATGATGTTCATCACGCCGTGAGAGAGCCCTTTAAAATCCATACATAATAAAAATGTTCAGAACTTATGACTTATTGCTGATAATTTGCCTGACAGAAAATAATTCAAAGAAAACAAGACTAGAAAACAGTCTGGAAAATAGTTGCTTCTAATAATTTACTATGTTAGATAATGTAACATATTGGAAAAAGACTGCTAACAAAGAACAGTGTAAAGGTAAGATAACACTGTGGGATATTAGATAGATGTAAAATGATAACCATGAGAACTATGTGGAAACTTTCTTGTTGGTCAAATTATAAAATATTAAAAATATAAATAAAGGGATACCTGGGTGGCTCAGTCAGGTAAGCATTTGACTCTTGATTTCAGCTCAGGTCATGATCTTGTGGTTCATGGGATCAAGCCCCGTATCCAGCTCCTTGCTGATAAGACAGAGCCTGCTTGGGATTCTCTCTCTTTGATTTTCCCCCACTCACGCTGTCTTTCTCTCTCCCTCAAAATAAATAAACAAATAATTTTTAAAAGTCTCTATAAAAAAATAAATATAAATATAGTTTTGTTTTCTCAATGTTGGTTTCTGAGGACAATGGCATGTATTCTCAAGATGGACACTGGGGATCTAAACTGACCCAGGAGTTCTGAAAAATAATTGAAAATACAAAGGAGTCCCTTTAAATCTACTCAGATCATTCACCTCAGTAATTTTACTTCTAGGAATTTATTCCAAGGAAGTAATCTGAAAATCAGACAACTTATACACAAAAGGTATTTAGCCCATCATTATTTATAATAGCAAAACATCAGAAACAACCAAACATCAACACTAGAGAAATGGACAAATTGTGGTAGATCCATAGAAAAAAAACATTATGCAGAAAAAAATATCTAGCCCCTTCCACCATGTGAGGATACAATGAGGATTCTGTAACTCGGCAGAGGGAGGGCACTCACCCTACCAAGCTGATACCCTGATCTCCAACATCCACATCCAGAATTATGTACATCATATTTAGACAATAATGATGAACAAATCAGCAATTCCTTTATTGAAATGTTAAAGGAGGGGCACCTGGGTGGCTCAGTTGGTTGAGCATCTGACTTTGGCTCAGATCATGATCTCACAGTTTGTAGGTTTGAGCCCATGTCAGGCTCTGCAGTGACAGCTCAGAGCCTGGAGCCTGTTCCAGATTCTGTGTCTCCCTTTCTCTCTGCCCATCCCCCACCCATGTTCTGTCTCTCTCTCTCTCTCTCTCTCTCTCTCTCTCTCAAAAATAAACATTAAAAAAAATATTTTTAAAGAAAAAGAAATTTTAAAGGAACCAGGAGTGACAACCACAAAAATTTTAAAAGAACCAAGTGTAACTGAGTTGCCAAAGAGGAAAAAAAAAAATGTTTTTAGTAAAGAAATGAACTCGGATACATGGAAGCTGTAAGATAAACAAATAATAAATTATACAAGAATTTGGGGAAAATATGTCTATCTAGACAGAAAATCATGGACAAAAATGAATCTTTAATGACACAAGATAACGTTTATGATAATGCTAAAGAAGGAAAACAGGGGGCACCTGGGTGGCTCAGTCGGTTAAGCATCTGACTTCAGCTCAGGTCATGATCTCATGGTTCATGGGTTGGAGCCCTGCATCAGGCTCTGAACTATCAGCACAGAGCCTGGAGCACTGCTTTGGGCTCTGTGTCTCCCTTTCTCTCTGGCCGTCCCCTGCTCGTGCTCTCTCTCTCTCAAAAATAAATAAACATTAAAACTTTTTCTTAAGAAATAAAGAAGGAAAACAGGATAAAACATTATATATATACATTATGTCCCTGTACTAGGTAAAAGAAAAGGCATAGGAAAGAGCCTGGAAGAAATTTCATCTAAATGTTGAAGACTGTTTGAGTAAATGCATACTAATCTTGAGCAACATGATGAGGAAATGTGTGTATCTTAATGGCAAGTGTGTGTATGTGTTTGTGAATTAGATACACCATGTCTTCCAAGTTTTAGTCCAACATGTAAAGAACTCGGAACTCTGTTGTAAGGTCCTTACGGTACTTGTAAAGCAGTACAGTGTCATCTGCAAATGGACTTGTATTAGTCATAAATGTATATTGCTAATTCTAGGGCAACTGCTTAAAATAGTAAAAATTGATATGCTAAGAGAGAAATGGCATGATATAAAATGCTCAAAAAAACAGAGGAGGCAGAAAAAGAAGGGAAGACAAGAAAACAAAAACAAGGAGCAAGGTCAGTAGATGAAAATAGTAAAAAATAGAGTAATAATCACTTTAAATGTGAATGGTCTAAATACACCAAATAAAAGACAGAGACTATAAGAATGGATTTAAAAAATAAGACCCAGCTATATATTGTCTACAAGAAACGCACTGTAAATATAAAGACATAGATAAAATTAAAGAGATGGAGAAAAATATACCATACTAACACTAGTCAAAAGAAAGCTACAGTAGCTACACTAAGAGCAGACTTCAGAGCAAGAAAACTGATCAGAGATAAACAGGAGTATTACAGAATGATAAAGGGGCAAATTTTCCAAGAAGACATTAACAATCCATAATGTGTAAACTCTTAGCAATAGAGCAACACAATGTGTGAGGCAAATACTGATAGAACCACAAGAAGAAACAGATGAATCCACTATTACAGTTGGAGTCTTCAACACCCCTCTATCGGTAACTGACAGACCCAGCAGGCAGAAAATCGGTAAGGACACAGTTGAACTGAACACCACCATCAATCAACTGGATTTAATTGACATATATAGACTACTCCATCCAACAACAGCAGATGATACATTCTTCTCAAGCCTACATGTAATATTCACCAAAAATAGACTACATTCTGGACCATAAAACACACCTTCACAAATTTAAAATAATAAATACTACTATGTCACTCATTCATTATGTTACCCCAAATAACAGACACTAACAACCTGAATATATCTTACCAGCCACGTAAAATGAACCGGAGTTCATCTTTAAACAAGCACAAGGTTAGACAACTTAATGAGAAATCAAATAATGTTTTTGCTACCTACTAAAAACAATCCCTGAGCTTACAAATTGAAGGAAATGGTAGCATATTCACTTGGAATTTTTTTTTTTCAGAATCAAAAATTCACTGGCCTGAATCTGTTTTCTGCTCTGTTTTCTCTCCTTTGCACAATGGAATAATATCCCTGCTCTTCCGAAGGCTAATCTCCCCACTATGCTCTGAATCCCAGCATCTCTCACTTTTCTTCTCTGTCTTCTGCATTAACAGTAACAACTTCCCCCAATTCCGTGGATCATCCCCATAAGCATGCAACACATCTGGTACCTGTCATTTTAAGGTTTCCAGTTAGCAAATAAAAATACACATCTAAATTTGAATGTCAGATAAGCAACAATATTTTCGTATGTGTGTCCATGCAATATTTAGGACATACCTAAACTAAAAAAAGTATCCCGTGTTTATCTGAAATTCAACTTAATTGGTTTCCCTGTATTTTATTTGGCAACTTGTATGTCATTTACCCTACATCCCTACCTTTCAGTAACCACCCCATTTCTCTGCATCCCTTCTCAGCAAAATATCTGAAAAGAACTGTCTAAATTCACTTGTCTCTCCATTCCCATCTCCTAGTCTTCCTTCATTCCCCCTCCAACCTAGCTTCTTTCTCCAGGACTCCACACAGACTGCTCCTGTCAAGGTCCTCATGATGCATTCATGTGCCGGTCGTATTTCCATACACACTAGTCCAGTGCAGTGAACGTATTTGCTGTTCCATGACATTCTTAACACTGGAGCTGAGATTGCTTTTATACACAAGTGATATGCCAAGTTCTAACTGCAGAAGGGTATTTATAAGCCATTAAACCTTATTCATAGTTATTTTTCCCAGACATACAAAACAATATTCTGCCCCCCCCCCCCCCCCCAGTGGTGTGGGGGATGGAGTATTTCCCCATTGTACTAACTCTGGGGAAAGCCTGAGCTGGTTTTGGTCAGTCCCTCCTCCATAGCACCATCTCTCCTCCAGGGGTCCATATCCTCACCTTCTACCTTATCAATTCATGAAAGTCTTAGAAAAGGACTGGGTGAGCTGGAAGGTCTCAGGGCCCAGACATGCCACCCTTCTGCTGGAGGCCACATGATGGATAAGCTCAGTGCCATGGCAAACAGGTCCTCACCAGAGGCCAATGGGAAGGACTTCTAGAGAATGGTTTTTCTGTATTGACCTATTAATTGTTCAATTCTTTTGACTGGGCCAAGACTTACTACGAGGTACTACTTCTGTCTTCCAAGATACCGTAAAGCAAATCAATCTCCCTTCTCAAGACAACTCTTCGGATATTTGAAGACAGCTTTTCTTCCTACAAAGCCTTCCCTGCTCATGCAAAACACCTAAGTTCTTCAACACTTCCTCAAATGACATGGATTCTAATCTTGCCATTCTGGCTCCTCTTCTCCCAGTCTCTCCATCCAATTCATAAACATCCCTTTCCAAATTTGGCACCTATATTCTTCAAGTAACCAGCTGGGGAGGTGGAAATTCTTATATCCTCTCATTGGGTCAATATATTTTTATTTGAAGTGTCTGAGGCTGGGTTGGTCTTTCAAGTATCCCCAGCACTCCTAACATGCCCATTAACATCCTCAACTCTTTTCCTATTAAGTCCTGTTAGGCCATATTCCATATATATATGGGATACACACACACACACACACACACACACACACACACACACACACACACACATTTTAATCCTAGAAGTAGGGCTTTAAACTTAGTAGGAATAAATGATATTTTTGTTTATTTTTTGGCCTGTGTTTCTGACTGCCACCCATCACAATATCATCCTTCTAAATTTTGAAGCATATAAAATTTAGTAAGTCACTCTGAACCCATTGATGTGAAGACCATACAAACTCTAATTTCTGAGGTCCAGGGGCCAGTAACCTCAGAAGGTGAAGCTTTAGTTATCTGGAAAAGGGTTGAGGCACAGAGAAGTGTGTCAGAAACCTCAGGTCACGGACCCTGCAGATAGAGCTGAGGCACTATTCCTGCTTCATTCTCCGTGTGGTCAATGGGTATGTAAGTGGCAGAGGGTAGAGATAGATGAAGGGCCAACCAGAGCAGGAAATGCATTGTGCAGAGTTGATGTGTATGCCTAAATTCACCAGTTAAAGAGAAGCCTGTCAAGGAAAAGACATCAAAGCACACACTTTTCACAAGCGTCCCCCAAAAGCCATTTGTGGGCTGAAGTCTGTAAATTACTAGCATTAAGGCCAAGGGCCAGAAACAGAATATCGCTTTCTGGACCAGAATAATGCTTTCTGCTACCCACGAAGTCCTCCAAGAGAGCTACAAACACCAGGCACAAAGCCCCTACAAAATTCCACGTATTGTGTCAGGGGACCCGTCGAGCAGTGCCCCCCACTGGTGTGCAGAATTAGGCACTAGTTGGGCCTCTTGAGGTCATGGTGCCATTTTCCTCCAGCAGTTAGAAAACTACTGCTTGAAGACCCTCAGACACATCTCCCTGTGCTGCTTTCCAGATCACCCCCAGCACCAATTCTAATCCTTTCGCCCTCTCCACCCCCCTCCCGCCCTCCCCCCACCCCATGCTTTGGAATCCAAATCAACAGCTTATTGTAATAGCAACTAGAAAGCAAATCAGTCCCAGTCACCAAACGAGATGAAATTGGCTATTTTTTTTTAAAGACCAAAATTTACTAAAATCTTGACTGCAGTATTTCTGATGGTGGAGTTGTTTTTGTTTCCTTCTTTTTTTGCTAATCTGCATCTTGACCAGAAAAGGTAGAACAAAAAAGGTTAGGGCTAAAGGGCTACATACAGTAATAGGATGTTCTGATTTAAAATTTGGTTATGTCCTCTTTAAAAAAAAAACAACTGTATTCCTAATCTGTGTATAAAACTGGTCTCACAAGAAATCCAGAAATAACAGTATTGGAGAAATGTAAAGCAATCTAAAAACATACGGGCTCTTGGACTTCAAACCCAGGCAGTGAGGACTCCTGTCTCTTACACTTTAGGACGATCTAAGGTGGAATAGCTTCTTCTAGATTCTGCTCAAAGTAGACCATTCTTGCTGCTCTTTAAAAGCAACCACAGGGGCGCCTGGGTGGCTCAGTCGGTTGAGCGGCCAGCTTCGGCTCAGGTCATGATCTCACGGTCCGTGAGTTTGAGCCCCACGTCGGGCTCTGTGCTGACAGCTCAGAGCCTGGAGCCTGTTTCAGATTCTGTGTCTCCCTCTCTCTGACCCTCCCCCATTCATGCTCTGTCTCTCTCTGTCTGAAAAATAAATAAATGTTAAAAAAAAAATTTTTTTTAAAAAAAAGCAACCACAGTGCACAACTACTATTGGGAAAAAAAAGACCAACATTCATTTGTACTGAAATCAGCAACCCCATTTCAGCTTTTAAGCCATTCTCTTTCTCTTTTAACTCTTTGTACTGTCTCCTTTAGAACGATCTCAGAATTTTGGGGTGCCTTGGCAGCTCAGTTGATTAAGCATCCAACTTCAGCTCAGGTCATGATCTCACAGTTTGTGAGTTCAAGCCCCGCATCGGGTTCTGCGCTGACAGCTTAGAGCCTGGAGCCTGCTTTGGATTCTGTGTCTCCCTCTCTCCATGTCACTCCCTGGCTTGTGCTCTCTTCTCTCTCTCTCTCTCTCAAAAGTAAATAAATGTTAAAAAAATTTTTTTTAAAGAACAATCTCAGAACTTTAAGATGCTGAAAGAAAACCACTGATTTAAGGCATATCATCATTTCGCAGAATCAACACCTAAGTATTTACACTACTGAATTTTCAAGACACTGGTATAAACCATCCATGACACAGCCACTCTAAAGCAAGTTCACAGTAAGTTTTCTAGACATGTTCTATTTTATGCTTCTGTATGCTATCCTTTGGCAAGAGTACAGCAAAAAAATCATTCAACTACACAAATGTGGGTTACCTGGACGTGGGGCTGTAATTTTTCAAGTCCTCAACACAGGAAAAATCAAGCCTACACCAGCCTCATTTATTCCTCATGAGGGTGTAGCAAGGAACGTTCAGGAGATCTTTAGAGGAAAAAAGTTACTAAACAAATAGCAGGTGGTCCAACAACAATAAAAACATTTCGTTAGTTTGACTATCTCAGACACTGGACCAAAGGCTCTCTCTTGGGAATGCTACAGTTTCTCGTTTTCTTTTTACCTTAAGCTACGCTTGGCAGGTATAATATGGAAGAGGAGACAGAGGGAAAAGAAATGCCAATTACAGTTTAAATTCATATTCATGTCAACTCGGTGTTCGAGGTCTGGGCATGGAACCAGCCCGACCTTTCTTGTAAGCCTTAGCTACTTCTGGCAACTCCTTGTTCTTCTATAGTTTTGAAGCGATTTGCATGCAGAACATCTAAAATGCCTTAGGGGAACGAGGTGTGCCAGTTGGTCTACGCTGTATTTTATTTTTTGTTTTTAATCTAAATCTGTGTTTACTAAAACATAAGGATCTATTAATCAAAACTACCACAACGACTGCTTCTTCAGCTATGTCAAAAACACCAGAGTATCTGGCCCTTGTGTGTGCATGTGTATGCTTTAAATTTCCTTTATTTTTCCTTCAAGGATTAATATTTGGTTTTGTTGAATGTGCTTCAACTTTCATAATATCCTATTCTGTTGCTTACTAGGCTTTTGTTTTCTCTTTAACATTAAACCTCTTAATCATTTAAAACATACTTGAAGGTCTCTTTCATAGTGGTCTATTTTTTTCTGATTTTTTAGGTCCAAACTCTCCTTGTGGTTGCTCCTGCGACTTTTCCTTCATGAAGGTTTATTTTCACCCACGACTTGCAGCTGCTAACCACGGTTCCGACTTCAGCAAGAGCTGGCCACCCAGAGGAGCACGGCAGGTGCTGGGCTGTGGGTGCCCATGGAAGGCTCACGCGAGCCTCTGCACGGGTCTAGGGGCTTGATCTGCACCAAACTTGTTTTAAAATTTTTAAATGATTTTAGATTTCGAGAGAAGCTGTAAAAATAGTGTTTCTGCATGTCCTTTACTGACATTAAGAGAAGTCTTAGTAATCCTAGTAAAGTTAGCAAAACCAACAAAATTAACCTTTGCACAATACCGCTGACTAGCCTAGGGACTTTATTTGGGTTCCACTGGTTTGTTTTTTTTTTTTTTCCTCTAATGTCATTTGTTTTGTTCTCGCTGCTCCAGGATCCCATCCAGGCTTCCACATTTCATCTCCTTGTTATGTTCTACGGCATTTTGTTCCCTTGGCTTTCCTCCGTTTCCAGGCGTTGTCTTGGGTTTCATAAACAACTCCAGGTTGACCCTATTACCTTTCAAGATTGTGCAGACTTTGATCTTCTCATTTACCTTTCTAGATTGTAGAGTCCTAATCTTTTAATTCCTAAATGAATCTGCAAGCATCAATTTGATTAGTGCAAAACACAGTGAGCAGAAGGGGGTGGCACCAACCCAGGGGAGTGAAAACAATTCTGCGAATTCCACAGGCTGACAAGACTCCTTTCCACTTAATTCCTCAGAAAATCAAAGTCGTAGGTGTTCTCGCCAGGGCCACAAAAATTAGAGAAAAAGATCATCTCCTTCAACCATCACATTTCACAAATGAGAAAAATGATCACGTTACAAAGGAAAGAAACAGAAAAATATCACTTGACACCAATTCATAGCATTTATTGACATTTCCATTTAAAATGCTAGGAAAGCAGTATAAATTGTAAACATGGAAACCAAACACTTGCATAAATTATTTCAAAAACTCTACAGCACATTAGAAAACAGTGCAGCTAATTGAAGGGTAGAAACATAACTGACAAATAGAAGGGAAGGTTCGATTACTAAATCATATACCCACACTGAAATTTAAGTGCCCGTTTGAGACCAGCAAACCATGATTGTCAAGTTCAAGTTGCAGTATTGATGCCACAAGTGGCCTCAATTGACTCTGCGTATTTTCGTACATTATCACTCACAATCCAGGAAGGAGAGTGCAGGAAGAGTCAGAGGAACGTGGACCTTGACAAAGTAGGAGGAGACAAGCAGGTATCCCAGAATGGCTCTGCTGAGCCTCCTTTCCTGCAAGGGTAATGAGCCCAATCTCCATGCTCCTTCGAAGATGCTCTGGAGGAGGGCTAAGCAGAGTGTATACCCCTTCCTGAAATGAGCCCTCTGGTGCTTAGAGCAAGTGCGTTAATCGGTGAAAGCCTCCTTCTTTCCCCCCATGAACAAGAGGAACAGCACAGGGTGTCTGGCTTGAACTTGGCCCTGTGCTCTTCCTAACTTGCACACTTAGGTTGTCAAGTCATGAATACTTGAATCAGGGGCATGAGACCCTTCACGACGCTCCAAGTTGTCCAGAAAGTTCTGGTGGAATCAGGGACCAAGCGACTCAAATCTCTGTCCCTTCTACTATTCACTCTTTCTTTAAATGTGAAGTGGCCCCAGGGCAGAGCAACCCAGAGGAAGAAAGGCAAAGCAAGGAGTCTGCATAACTACCCTGTGGGAAACTAATTTGGACTAGACCACCTCAGCTTAAGACATTCATTCCTTCTCTCACTTGCTTGCGGGTTCCTAACTTTGTTTCATGTTTCCAAAGGCATTTAAAATGCTTTTCCTAAATTTCAATGCTGCTGCGTGTTCTTAAGATAAATTCTCAAATGTACTGTTAACACACACAAGCATGGAATTAGGATCGTACCGTGAGGTTTCAGTTTTCAAGTCTTTGTAATATTAGAGAGAGGAGTCCTAAGCACTGAAAGTTGCCTCCAAAAATATCAAAAGAAACCTGAAATATACACACCCCTTATTCATTAGGTAGTAAGTGTGAGCCTGTTACATTTTATGAGTATGTTACAGCAGTTGCTCTTAGAAACCCCTCTCACCTGTTACAAGAATATCCATTAATGTGTTGGATTAAATGTCAGAATGAAGTTCAAGTTACCATCCCATAAAAATGCATTTTGTGATCAAATGGTCAGTGTGCAGGTACAGAAGCAGACCCCCTCACCCTCCCACCGGGACAAATGTGGATAAGCAGGCTCTGGAGACTGGCTTTGGAGGTAGAAATGGAATGGCTGCAACTCACCTCGAGCAGAGGTCAGTGTGGTACTTAAGACTGGAAGCCCCCTTCTCCCCTGCCCAGAACCTCACCCAGCTTTCCTTTCAACCAGCAAATTCATTCATGTCTGAGAATCCAGTAGGAAAGGGGACGGGAAGTTCATGTAATGATTAACGTGTGAATTACTGCAAAAGCAAATCGGTGTCCGAGTGACCGGTTTGGCCACTGGAGCACTAAGAAGTGCGAATACAGTCAACACTGACCCTGTACACAGTTAAATGGGAGGCTCAAGAAGCACAGCATTACCTGTTTCGGCCCAAAGCCTTCAGGTGCCCCTCTCACCTATGCTTGGCATCACAGGCCTCAGGCCCTGAAAAGTCCGGTTGGCAAAACCCACTTAGTCTGCTACTCAAAAGTCATATGCCACCAAAATCAAACCATATTCTGAAATTAAATAAAATCTGGAGAAAAATTGTGTAGGCAGCTACAAAGAAGTGGAATGGATTTATTTATAACCTACTCTGCTCCACAAAGGATTTAATGTGGTTTTAGGGCTGACCACTGAGATCGGCTCTACGCCATAAACCTTGGTGGAATTCTTGCAATATTTTCATACTTTATAATTGGTTCCTCCAGCAGTTCTTGGTACCTTTCTCTTCCCTCCTCCAGACTGGATCTCTTGCTGAGCAGACCTTCTTCGCGGACCTGGCCATTTTCTTGCTGTACTACTGCAAACCCGTTCTCACAGTCCCATTTCCTCCTCTTTTTTATTAAAACTCCTTACAGAGTGCGGTTAGGGATCCTGTCCTCATACTGCAGCAGATCAAGTTCATGTTCAATGACAGCTTCGCCCACTTTCTACGTCCTTCCTCAGGCCTACTCCCAGCTCTTTTCTTGCCATCTCACCAGCTCCCCCGTCTTCATTACAGTAGCTTCTCAAGTGGGCTTCTCCCCAGAACCCCGTGGTTTCCAAAGTGCAACTTCCCTTCTCCCGAGTATCCAACGCACTGGTGTATTTTCAATGAATCTTTCTGACGTTCACACCACATTATGTATCTGTATCTTCTTCTGTCTTTTATACCCATCTGTGCTATCTGCCTTAGACTCTAAGATCTCAGAACACAGGGCTCATGGTGACTTTTTTGGTGCTACAAACAGCAAAAAATCATGAGCAGAAAGATGTTTGATAAACACTGTTTTGAAATTAATGGCAACGGAAGCGAATTTAAAGCAAATTGGGAGAGAAGAAGAGACACACGAAGACCTTAGTTTTGCTCTGGTTACCTCCACGTGAATTCATTCACTGGTAGATGACAGCGTATCAGACTGTCCAATTCCAGTGCAATCATACAGATAACATCTTACATTTCACCAAGCTTTGTGCTCCCTCCTCAAAGGCTGTTTGCACATATGAGCACATGTGAATCTCAAAACAAGAAATTCTGGGAGGTGGGCAGGGGAGGTCTGTTCTCGTTCAGCTGATGAGGAGAATGAGGCTCAGGAAAGGACCTGACACAGCAAGTTGGTGACAGAGTAGTCTCTGAAAACGATCATTTCTCCAACTCTCTCTAAAACTGTAACTCAACTTCATAGCTTGCATTATTACCACTAGAACTTTCAAACTAAGGAAGAAGAGACACAAAATTTAACTTTTCGTTTTAGAACTCCAAGGCCACCCACGATCGACATGAGGACCTTTCTTTTAAGTAGATCACGTTAACTGAGCGTCCGGAGATCCATTTGGGTGTGGTGCTCCCCACAACAGTTAGTCTGTCCTGAGTTCTGTGACAGGTAGACTGCTGCAGGTGTTCAGAGAACACAAGTGCAGACCAAGTGTGGTTTACGACCAACTCACGAACGTTGTGATCCCACAGGCCTGCTCACACCACACCACACCCTGCCGGTTATCACATGTTATCTTTGGTCTTGACATTTGCTTAAAGGTGTATCAATTCTAAGCACAACAATACAGGTAAAATCCTTTCATGCTCATCTGAAAGGCATCAAGATCCCCTACTGCAGCTCCCTGGAGAACAGACATCTGGTTCTGTGATGGACACAGGAGGTAACGACTCTTAGTACACTGGGTACAAACACAACACTGAGCAGAACAGAAGGGAGCCTGTGTTTATTCCACTTGCTGTCACACAGTCTGAACTCACTGTAAGGTGTCCCAAATAAAATTCTGCTTGGGTATCAGGAAACCTGGTATTTCGGAATGACATCAAAGTACTCCTCCATTTTGGGGAGAGTCTGGTATGTGACCAAGACTGAGAAGTAAGAAATCAAGCCCAGAGGGGGGTCTTCTCTCCCACACTCCTTGGAGCCTTTGAGGGCTGCCTGAAAAGGGGTCTCCGTTCCTTTAACATCCTCGAGAGACTTCCTCTCCTGCACCCCTTCTCTTCCAGAGGGGCAGGGATGAAATGGCTACATTTAACTTCCCAGAAGCGAGATGCCCTGTATCGTAAGACCATCTGACAGACTTCAATGAGGAAGCGCTGAAACATGATTCTGGCCCCCAGTGATTACATTTTGGAAACCTATTTCAGCTGTTGCAGGGTTCTTAAGACTTGATGCAGATTTTGATTCCTCAGAGTCCTGAATTCTGCCTGTTGATTTGTGGTTAGTTACAAGTAATAGTTGATCTAATAAAAAAGGATTCAGAGTGGAAATCAGTTATCTGTTTTTCTTCTGAACTTCACTCAAGTACCAGAAAGCAGAACGGCCCTTATTATTATGATCCTTCCTCTAATCTGGGAAGTAGGGAAATGTTTACTTCAAGAGTGAATCTCAAGAGAGGCGATACCCTCTGTCAGGCCCCAAGGACGTAAGATGGTTTTAACAGTCACTCAGCGGTTGTGCACAATAAAATCAGAAACTGGGAGCAACTCCCTCCTTTCCCTTGTGGTCCTCAAAGCTCCTCTTTACATTTCTTGATTTATTACAGAGAGGCTGGACCGAACTCCATTTCATTTCCAGGTCTTGAACACAGAGAACGTGATTACTAGAAATGCACTCGTGCATAACAATCTGTTGGCCCTAGGAGTTTTCATAGACAATTTTTGCTCGTGGGAGATTTCTCATTCAAATGTGATTTGCGAGCAACTCATCAGCTAAGTGCAAGGATTAGTTATGACCTCCTGAAAGCCGCCTCCTCTAGCACTGGCCTTACTGATGGCATGCGCTGAGATGGGACGCTATTGACAGTCACATGCGCCCAATTAATTAAACAGCAAATACACTTAAGAATGTAAATCTAAACTTCGATATGTATTTTGAATAACCAAATAAATAGTAACGTTTCCCCTCCCCGCGCTGGGAGGTTTGTTTGTTTGTTTTCTCCTCCCTAGGACAAAATGAAATCCTCAACATACTCTTCCACTGAAAAAGCCAAAGTTTGCATTTCACAGACATAAAGGTGAAGGGGGCCCTCGGAGCTGTAGCACCAGAAGTAGAAGGAAAAATGCAGATGATGGCTTCTTTTGGAATCATCAGGCTCTACAATCTATCATTTGGTTTCTCACTAGTAGCTTTGTAAATTCCCCAACAGTCTTAGTATTTTTGTTGTTAATACGACTATTAAAATAAGTTCCTATGGAGAAAAAGAGGAAAATCAAGCTGTTAATAAAATGTCTTCAAATCTCTTTTCTCAAAAAACAAAGCAGCAAGTTCATCATACAAACCAGTCTGAATCACATCTTCCCACAGAAACGCTGGATTCCAATAATCCCTAAACCATCTACACAATTTTCATCCTTTACCTTTAAAAAGGAGACTAATTTAGTGATTTTTGTTAGCTTAGTCTTATGGTTTGTCTTCATGAAGTGCTGCTGGCTTTTGGCCAAAAGTACGTAAATTTCGACTGAAACCCAAGTGGTCAAAAAATTGCCAACCGATTAAAAGCATCATGAGCTGTCATGTGACTTATGGCATCTTCTAAAATTGCAACTTGCTCCCTTACATGGGCGCCTAGCCCAGGAGATGCACATCCTCTTACAAACACCCACTCAGTTGATTTCCATTTAGTCTTGCTTCCACGGGAAGCAGATACTTGGCAAATCTGCAAGGCGAGGCCGATCAGCTGTGGAAGTTCTGCACGGCGGTCTGTTTCTGGGAAAGCCGGAGGAGCTCCTCGCGGATCGCTTTGATGAGAGAAGCCGAGGAGTGGCCGGGCTGGAGGTCTTCTGTGGAGCTGGTGGCGTAAGCCAGCCCTGTGCCCTGCAGCCCCCTGTGTGGGAGGTTCCCAGGAGGAGCGGAGGGCTCCCTGCCTGAAGTCCTTGGCACCTGGAACAGCGGTGAGGAAGAATACTCCTGATGGCCAAGCATGTGCGTCTGAAAGAACATGGCAAACGTTACTGTATTTCCCATGTAAGAACAGCAGGGAAAGTCAAATTTGCTGGTGGTAGGTGTACTCCCAGGACGACTTCTGACCACTGCCCACCCACCCTGGCTCTCCAACAAGGCCTCAAGGTGGGCTGGACAGACTGTGGAAGAAGTGCTGGAGGGGGAGCAGTACAATAAAGAAACCCTTGGACTTCACAGATGCCTAATAAATACTTGCTTAAAAGCAGACAGAAGGAATGATGAGGTTGGCCAAGTCTCTGGGCCTCTATGTGTGGAGGTCAGTGGTCCACTGGGAGAACAGGAAGGGACCTAGAGAGCTGGGGTCCCTTCCCTGAGGAGGTGAAAGGTCAAATGAGGGCATCTGAGAGCTGGAAGAGGTGAGCAAGTCCCTGCAGAGCAAATGACAAGAACTGCCTCCGCTCTGGGCCTGGAGCTTTGGGAGGGTGTGCCTGTGACACATGCTGAGACCACAGAACATGCACAAGATCACAAAATCGTTTTCCATTTTATTCATGTGTGTCTATTGACTGTTCTGCAGACCTTTTTCTTTAAAAAGTTATCTGCACTGGGGTACCTGGGTGGCTCAGTCGGTTTAAGTGTCTGACTTCAGCACAGGTCATGATCTCGTGGTCTATGAGTTCGAGCCCCCCGTCGGGCTTTGTGCTGACAGCTCAGAGCCTGGAGCCTGCTTTGGATTCTGTGTTTCCCTCTCTCTCTGCCCCTCCCCTGCTCATGCTCTGTTCTCTCAGTCTCTCAAAAATAAATAAACATTAAAAAAAAAAAAGTTATCTGCACTGGGGTACCTGGGTGGCTCAGTCGGTTGAGCGTCCAACTGTTGATTTTGGCTCAGATAATGATCTCAGGATTCATGGGATCAAGCCCCATGTCAGGCTTTGCACTAAGAGCACAGAGCCTGCTTGGGATTCTCTGTTTCCCTCTCTCTCTGCCCCTCCCTACACGCTCTCTCTCTCTCTCTCTAAAAAATAAACATTTTAAAATAGTTATCTGTACTGTAACACACGAGAGTTTTGCCTATATTTACATAATATAAATTAATCTGGCATTCATTTGACCAGAATTATTACTTTTCAGTGATTTTTTTTTCATATTTTTTCAGTGAAAAATCTCTCTTTGGATGTACATATAAGTACTAAATCTGTGGTTTCACTTATGCTAAAAATTAGCCTAATGGTAAACATGGCGTTCAAGCTCTAGAATATTCCTACATTTCACGTTTCCAAATAGTGATAAAAGAGGCAGTATAAAGTGAACGCTAGATCTGATAGGAAAACACAAAGCACAGTAAAAAAATAAGCTGGGCACAACGAAGGCAGAAAAAGAAAAGTGTGAGCAAATGTCAAGTAGACACCTGAGATTCTAAGTATAAGAGCATATCTGATAGGGGAAAATTACATTCTGGAGTTAATTTTCTTTCTCTGAATAGTAGAACCATCTAGCCATGAAAAGAATTTAGTGTATCTGCTGGAAAGACACATAAATGCATGTAAAAGTCTTGAGAAAAATGAAGGAAATCATTTGTGGAAATTACCTGTGCCCGTATTGACTCCATTCCTACAAAGGAGCAACCAAAGCAAGGAGAAGCCTCTAAAAGAAACCCTATGCGGGGTGCCTGGGTGGCGCAGTCGGTTAAGCGTCCGACTTCAGCCAGGTCACGATCTCGCGGTCCGTGAGTTCGAGCCCCGCGTCAGGCTCTGGGCTGATGGCTCGGAGCCTGGAGCCTGCTTCCGATTCTGTGTCTCCCTCTCTCTCTGCCCCTCCCCCGTTCATGCTCTCTCTCTGTCCCAAAAATAAATAAAAAACGTTGAAAAAATAAAAAATAAAAAAATAAAAAAATAAATAAAAGAAACCCTATGCCTTGGAATGCTCCAACCTGTGAGACTACGGCAGAAGCATCTCGTGGGGGTCAGAATGGATATGACGTTGATTAGCCCACCACAAAGCACAAATGGTGAGCAAGTAGGCATGTGAGATCATACACGTGTATACAACAGTAACACCAAAGATCAAGTCCAGATTTTAGTCACCTACAGGTTCACATTCTCTACTTGAAAGTTAAAATCAGTGAGACAGAAAGCAGAATTGTGGTTGCCTGTAGCTGGGGGAGAGGCAAAGGGCACTTAGTGTCTAATGAGCACACACTTCCCATTTTACAAGATGAAAAATGCCAAGGAGATGGATGGGGGTGATGGTTGTGCAACATCATGAATGTATTTGAAACCACTGAGCTGGGAACTGGGAAGGGTTAAGATGGTAAATTTTATATTATGCGTGTTTTACCACAATATAAAAAAATTGGAAAAATTTTCAAAGTAGCTGTTACCTATAGGTCTCTGCCCAGATTTTAATGTAACGAACATCACTTTTATTACTTTTTCTGCAAGGTTATTTTCAAAAATTCACTACTTTAAGTCTAAAATCTGCCTCAAGAAAGATGATACACTTTTGAAAAGTTCAATGCCAGTACTCTCCCCCTCTCGGTGGGTGGGAATTTATGATCTAAAAACTGCAGGCAAAAATACACTTATGGAGAAAAAAGTGAGGGAGTTAGTTACAACTTTTATGTATGTAGGTTTTAAAGAGTGATCCTCAAAGCAGAGGCACAAGCAGCTAAATTAAGTGATTATTCCGTGATGACCCACACACAAGATACTCACAGCCTCTCTTCGGCCCGCTTCATCCTCCCCGTAGGAAGGCCAGCCTGGTCCCCCATACTGGCCGCCTCTGCTCGGTGGGATTTCCACTGGCTGGGCTCCAATTCTGCTTGCAATCCCCACCTGTGTCAGGTGCTGAATCTGGGAGCCTGAAGGAACAGAGCGGGCACTTGGGTCAACACTTGTTGAGAAGCGAAGTCGCCTGGCAAGACGCTTGGGTTTTGACTATAGATCTTCCTTACGGACAAGGGATACAAGCGTTGTTCAAACACGGCCCCAATTCCATCTCCAGAGGATGATACTTCCTAGGAAAAACGGACTGTGGATTTCTTGGTTCCTCTTACTTCCGTTTAATACGGTGCCTAACAGTGATGTTCTTATGTTCCTATATAGACATCAGAGGACGGGGAATAAAGGCTATAGCAGAGGGCCTTTCCACTCATTTCCAAGAGGTTATAAAGAAGGATGATCTTATTGATTCCAAAGAAAGAAGGGAAAGGTTTTGGAGAAAGCTGAAACCTGGCTCCTGTGTGCTCGTGTTTCTGAGACTCACGAGGAGAGAAAATACAGTATGTATTTGTTCTTAAAAGGCAGGGTGTGTATTTCTTTGATTTCAGAATGTTTACGTACATTTATGTTCACTATATTTACACTGTTTCCACAACTTAGGCATGTCATAATTAAAATTTTAAAGCCACCCACCCAGCCTCTTCAGGGAGCTATGCTGATGGCAAAGCCAGGAGTCTCTCTACAGCTCATTCTCTACACGTAGACAAGCTGTGGCCTCGGGGAGCTATGAAGGCCAGGCTGTAAATGACATATTTTCCTACTCCATCAACTTATGGCATATGGATATATCCCTACTCCATAGATTAAGGGAGACAAAAAAAGTGACCTTTAAGCTCTGGGGAATCAAATACTTGTTCCCAAACGCTCCCAGGATCATCAAATCCGTCTATGCTGTGCAGACTGGCCCTACGAGGTTCAGAGATTTCAGAGGTAGGGAAGGGGGCCCTCTCCTTCTTCCAGCCTTCTCCTACTCTAGCTGTCAAAGTAACAGCCTCCATGAACCAAATACATGTTTTTAAACAAAGGAATGCCACAGTTTCATTTGGATGTGTAATAACTAAATGCTAAAGGTCAGAAAAAAACCTGCTAGGCTCCTGTCAGAGCAATGTACCCAGAAGAGCTCTTGCCAATTACTGAAGTTTCATAAAATTGATTCAAATTATCAGGACCAAGGCACCTGGTAGGCTCAGTCAGTTAAGTATCCCACTTCAGCTCAGGTCATGATCTTGCAGTTTGTGAGTTCGAGCCCCATGCTGCACTGCCAGTGCAGAGCCTCCTTGGGATTCTGTCTCTCTGCCTCTCTCTCTGCCCCTTCCCCGCTTGCACTGCCTCTCTCAAAATAAATAAACAAACTTAAAAAAGTAAAATTATTAGTACCATCAGTATGGTTTGCTCAACAGATACTGGTTGAGCAAAACCTGCAAAGAACAAAAATGTAGCACGCTGTTCCCCAGCATTTACCAAGGTGCACACAAGTGCACAGACAGAAAAGCATACCTTTGTGTTAAAAGTGCAATGGTAGTCGAAATCATAATTCAGACACAATTCTGTATCTTGCTTTGTTTACTTAACAATACGGCACGGGCTTTCCCCATGATTCAAGTGGGGCATCACGCCCAGGAAGCCCGGGTTTGCATTCCAGCCCTGGCAGTGACAGCCCTGTGACCTTGGGCAGCCGGCTACCACTCCCACTGAGCCCTGATGCCTCATTTCTCACATGGGGAAAAAACACCCACTTCATGATGTTATTTTCAGAATTGAAAGAGATAAAATAGGTCAAGTACCATAAACATAAGAGGCAATTGGGAAATCTTAAATCCTCTTTTTCTGATTCCTTTTGAGCTCTTCATTTTAAATAGCTACACACTTGGGGACTTCCAGAGAAGGTGGCGAAATAGAAGGATCTGAGGCTCACCTCGTCCCACGCTGACACCGAGATAACACCCACATCAGTGTAAATAACCCAGAAAACGACCTGAAGTCTGGCAGAACAGACTCTCCACAACTAAATAGTGAACATAGTGAAGAGGCCATATCCAAAAGGGTAGGGAGGGCAGAGGCATGGTCAGGAACCAAATGGACCCTCCAGATTGTCCTCAGGAGGGAGGGTCACTTCAAGTATAGAAAAGGGTGAGGAGCAGACCCCACACCAGGCACCCCAGGCACAGGGGACTCGAACTGGGAAGACAAACCCCCTTATCGTTTGGCTTTGAAAAACCAGAGGAGCTTAACTTCATGAATTCTTACAATCAGTGGGGTTGAACACCCGAAACTTTAAAAACAAGCAGACTCAACTCTGGTAGTCAGAGGGCAAGAGGAAACTGAGTTTCCACCCTTAAAGAGACAAGACAACAAACAGCTCCACTTAGATACAGCATAGAAGCAGCAGTTTGAAAAACGCCTGGGATATAGAGGTGTCACTTCCCTGCCCTGCCCCTCAGCCTATATAGGTGACACCTGCGGGAACCAGTGCAGCACAAATACTCTCCACCGAGCTCGCTAACAGTGCCCTGTACCCCTGCACTCTTCTGTGGACCTACCCCCTCCCACCCACCCTTAGCACCTCTCCAAAGTGGCTCCAGGTTCCTCCCAGGGCAGAACTGAGAAACCTTGCTAATACCAGGCACCCTATTCCCGCATTCTCCTGCAGACACACCCCCTCCAAAATGCCCTTGGCAGGAGTCCATCCAAAGAGGGCCCTGAGTGTGGCAGTGTGCCAGGAACCCTGAAAGGTTCCACTCTTTTTTTTTTTAATTTATTTTAAATCCTAACCATTTTCAACATGCTGTGCCACATATGTCTAGTTTTTCTTTCTTACTGGTTCATGTTTTGGTAAAGCTTTCTTTGCCTCTGCAGATGTATTGATCTCTCTTAATATGTTACACCATCTTTGTTGTAAAAATACAAGTCAGAAGGCATAGTCCTTAATATTTCTAATTTTATTTTAATAAAGGGAATCGGTTTCCTGGCATGTAGGTAGCCAGGTCTTCTTAAAAAAAACAAAAACAAAAACAAAAAGCAAACAAAAAACTCCACAGGATAAAAAATGAGAATAGATTAAGGGAACTCAGCAATATAATCAAGTACAACAAGATTTGCACTAGAAGGATCCCAGAAGGAGGAGAGAGAGAAAATGGGCCAGAAATTTATTTGAAGAAATAATAGCTGAAAGCCTCCCAAATCTGAGGAAGTAAATAAAAATCCAGATCCTGGAGGCACGGAGAGCCCTCCACAAAATCAACCCAAGGAGGTCCACAACAAAACACATAGTAATTAAAATGGCACAAAGTAGTGATAAAAAGAGAGTTTTAAAAACAGCAAGAGAAAAGAAAACAGTTACATACAAGGGAAACCCCATAAGGCTATCAGTGGACTTTTCAACAGAAACTTTGCAGGCCAGAAGAGAGTGGCATGATATATTCAAAATGCTGAAAGGAAAACAAAAACAAAACCTGCAACCGAGAAACACTCTATCTAGCAAGGTTATCATTCAGAATAGAAGGAGAGACAAAGAGTTTCCCAGACAAACAAAAGTTAAAGAAATTCACCACCGCTAAACTAGCCCTACAAGAAATGTTAAAGGGGATCTTTGAGTGGAAACAAGAGAACATAAGCACGAATAAGAAAAATAGGAAGCACAAAAGCTCTACAATTAAGCATAACCATAAAAATCAGTCAAGGGATTTACAAAATAAAAGGATGGAAAATATGCACCATATACCTAAAACACGGGAGGGAGAGGAGTAAAAATTTAGTGCATTCAACTAAATGGGTTCAACTTCAAGTGACGATCAACTTAATATAGACTGCAATATGCATAAGACATTCTTTTCTTTTTTTTTTTTTAATTTTTTTTTTTTTTTAAGATTTACTCATCTTTGGGACAGAGAGAGACAGAGCATGAACGGGGGAGGGGCAGAGGGAGAGGGAGACACAGAATTGGAAGCAGGCTTCAGGCTCCAAGCCATCAGCCCAGAGCCCGACGCGGGGCTCGAACCCATGCACCGCGAGATCGTGACCTGAGCTGAAGTCGGACGCTTAACCGACTGAGCCACCCAGGCGCCCCATGCATAAGACATTCTATATAAACCTAATGGTAGCCACAAGGAAAAACCAGTAATAAATATGAAAAAATAAAGAGAAAGGAATTCAACCATATCACTAAATTAAACCAGTAAACCACGAGATAAGAGAGTAAGAGAAGACGAAAATAGAAAAGAACTACAAAAATACTGTAAAACAAGTGACAAAATGACAGTAAGTACAAAGCTATCAATAATTATTTTGAACGTAAATGGACTAAATACACCAATCAAAAGATGCAGGGTGACAGAATGGATAAAAAAGCAAGACCCATCTATAAGGTGCCTACAAGAGACTCATTTCAGACCTAAAGACACATGCAGACTGAAAGTGAAGATATGAAAAAATATTTATCATGCAAATGGAAGTGAAAAGAAAGCTGGGGTAGCAACACTTATATCAGACAAAATAGACTTTAAAACAAAGACTGTAACAAGAAACAACGAAGGACACTACATAGTCATAAAGGGAACAATCCAACAAGAAGATATAACAATTACAAATATTTATGCACCCAACATAGAAGCACCCAAATACAGGAAGCAGCTATTAACAAACATATAGGAAGTATCAATAGTAATACAATAACAGTAGGGAATTTAAACATACCACTTACATTGTTGGATAGATCATCCAAAGAGAAAATCAACAAGGACACAGTGGCTTTGAATAACACATTAGACCACTTGGATTTAACATACATCAGAACATTCTATCCCAAAACAGAATACACATGTTTTTCAAGTGCACAAGGAACATTTTCCAGACTAGATCACAGATTAGGCCACAAAACAAGTCTCAACAAACTCAGAAAGAATGAAGCCATACCATGCATCTTTTCTGACCACAATACCATGAAACTAGAAATCAACCACAAGAAAAAAATATGGAAAGACCACAAATACACGAAGGTTAAATTCTTTTGAAGTGCACAAAGAACATTCTCCAGAATAGATCACAGGTTAGGCCACAAAACCAACAATTCTCAACAAATTCAAAAAGAATTAAGTCATACCATGCATCTTTTCTGACCACAATACCATGAAACAAGAAATCAACCACAAGAAAAAATATGGGAAGACCACAAATACATCGAGGTTAAATTACATGTTGCTAAACAATGAATGGGTCAACCAAGAAATCAAAGAGGAAATCAAAAAACACAGGGAGATAAATGAAAAAAAGAAAAACAACCACAATGGCCTATTATCTTTGGGATGCAGCAAAAGCTGATCTAAGAGAGAAGCCTATTGCAATATAGGCCTACCTCAAGAAGCAAGAAAAATCTCAAATAAATACCCTAAGCTTACACTTAAAGGAGCCAGAAAAAGAACAAATAGAACCCCGAACCAATGAAAGGAAGAAAATAATAAATATTAGAGCAAAAATAAATGAAATAGAAACTAAGAAGATAATAGAACAGATCAATGAAAAACAGGAGCTGGTTCTTTCAAAACGCAAACAAAATTGATAAGCCTTTAAACCAGATTCATCAAAAAGAAAAAAAAGGACTCAAATAAACAAAATCAGACACAAAAGAGGAGAAATAACACCAACACAACAGAAATACAAAGGATTCTAAGAGATTACGAAAAAGTATATGCCAACAAATTGGATAACCTAGGAGAAATGGATAAATTCTTAGAAACAAATAACCTCCCAAAACTGAATCAGGAAGAAATAGAAAATTTGAGCACACTGATTACCAGTAATAAAATCAAGTCAGTAATCAAAAAGCTCCCAACAAACAAAAGTCTATGAAAAAATGGCTTCACAGATTAATTCTACCAAACATTTAAAGAATACTTATTCTTCTCAAAGTATTCCAAAAAACAGGAAGGAAAGCTTCCAAACTCATTCTGTGAGGTTAGCATTACCCTGATAAAGACAACACAAAAAGAGAAAACTACAGGCCAATATCTCAGATGAACATAAATACAAAATCCTCAACAAAATATTAGCAAACCAAATCCAACAACACATTAAAAAACTCATTTGCCACAGTCAAGTGGGATTTGTTCCTGGGATGCAAAGGTAATTCAATATTCCCAAATCAATCAACATGATATATCACATCAACAAGAGAAAGGATAAGAACAATATGATCATTTCAACAGATGCAGAAAAAGCATGTGACAAAGTAAAACATCCATTCATGCTAAGAACCCTCAACAAACTAGGTCTAGAAGGAAAATACCTCAACATAATAAAGGCCATTTTGAAAACCCACAGCTAACATCACACTCAATGGTGGAAAACTGAGAGATTTTCCCCTAAGATCAGGAAGAACAAGACAAGAACGCTGACTTTCACCACTTTTTTTTTTTAGTTTATTTATTTATTTTGAGAGACAGGGAGAGGGAATGGAGGCAGGGCACAGATAGAGAGAGGGAAAGAGAGAAAGAATGCCAAGCAGACTCCCTGCTGTCACTGCAGAGCCCAACAGGGGGCTTGAACCCACAAACCGGGGAGATCATGACCTGAGCTGAAATCAAGAGTCGGACGCTCAACCAACTGAGCCACCCAGGCTCCCCTCTCATCACTTTTATTCGACACTGTACTGGAAGTCCTAGCTACAGCAATCAGACAACAAAAAGAAATAAAAGGCATCCAAATCAGTTAGAAAGAAGTAAAACTTTGACTATCTGCAGACACCTACTAAACACAGAAAACTCTAAAGGCTCCACCAAAAAACTACTGTAACTGATAAATGAATTCAGTAAGGTCACAGGATACAAAATCAATACACAAAAATCTAGTGCACTTCCATACACTAATAATGAAGTAACAGAAAGAGAAGTTTGAAAAAAATCCCATTTACTACTGCACCGAAATGAATAAGACACCTAGGAATAAACTTAATACAGTGGTGAATGATTTACATTCTGAAAACCATAAACATTGATGGAAGAAACTGATGACACAAACAAATGGAAAGATATTCCATGCTCCTGGATTAGGAGAATACTGTTAAAATGTCCATACTATCAACAGCAATATAGGGGTGCCTGGGAGGCTCAGTTGGTTAAGTGTCCAACTTCGGCTCAAGTCATGATCTCACAGGTCATGGATTTGAGCCCCACATCAGGCTCCTTGCTCTCAGTGCAGAGCCTGCTTGACATCCTCTGTCCCACTCTCTTTCTGCCCCTCCCCTGCTTGCATTCTCTCAAAACTAAACAAACATCAAAAACATTTTTCAACATAACTAAAACAAATAATCTTAAAATTGGTATGGAACCACACAAGACCCCAAATAGCCAAAGCAATCTTGACAAAGAAAAAAAAAAACAACTGGAGGTATCATAATCCCAGATTTTAACATACACTAAAAAGCTGTGGTAATAAAAACAGTATGGTACTGGCACAAAAACAGACACAGATCAATGGTACAGAACAGAAAGCCCAGAAATAAACCCACAATTATATGGTCAATTAATCTTTAACAAAGGAAGCAAGGATATGCAATGGGAAAAAGTCTCTTCAACGAATTATGTTGGGAAAACTGGACAGCTACATGCGAAAGAATAAAACTGGACCACTTTCTATACACAAAAATAAACTCAAAATGGATTAAAGACCTAAATGTGAGACCTAAAACCTTTAACATCCTAGATGAGAGCACAGGCAGTAAGGTCCCTGACATCGGCCACAGCAACATTTTTCCAGCTATGTCTCCTGAGGCAAGGGCAAAAAAGCAAAAATAAACTATTGGGACTACATCAAAATAAAAAGCTTTTGGGGGCACCTGGGTGGCTCAGTCAGTTAAGCATCCCACTCTTGATTTTGGCTAGGTCATGATCTCACAGTTCATGAGTTTGAGCCCTATGTCAGGCTCTGCGCTGACAGTGCTGAGCCTGCTTGGAATTCCCTCTCTTTCCCTCTCTCTTTGCTCCTTCCCACCCCACCCCCGTCTCTCCCTCTCTCAAAATAAATAAACTTAAAAAATAATAAAATAAAATAAAATAAAAATAAAAAGTTTTTGCACAGCAAAGGAAACAATCAGCAAAACAAAAAGGCAACCTACAGAATGGAGAAAGATATTTGCAAATGACATAACAATAAAGGGTTAGTATCCAAAATATATAAAGAACTGACACAACTCCACACCAAAACAAACAAACAAATAATGCAGGTCAAAAATGGCAGAAGACATGAACAGACATTTCTCCAAAGAAGACATCCAGATTGCCAACAGACATCTCATCATCAGGGAAATGCAAATCAAAACCACAAGGAAATAGCACCTCATATCTGTCAGAATGGCTAAAATCAAAAACACAAAAAACAAGTGTTGGTGAGGATGTGGAGAAAAAGAAACACTTGTGCACTGCTGGTGGGAACGTAAACTAGCGCAGCCACTGTGGAAGACGGTATGGAGATTCCTCAAAAAATTAAAAATAGAATTACCGTGTGATCTAAAAAGAGAAATACACTACTGAGTATTTACCCAAACAACATGAAAACACTATTTTGAAAACATATATGCACCCCTATGTTTATAGCAGCATTACTTACAACAGCCAAATTGTGAAAACAACCCGAGTGTCTATCAACAGACGAATGGATGAAGAAGAGGTGGTGTATATATACAATGGAATATTACTCAGCCGTAAAAAGAATGAAATCTTGTCACCTGCAACAACATGGATGGAGCTAGAGGGTACACTGCTAAGTGAAACAAGTCAGTCAGATAAAGACAAATACCGTATCACTTAACTCATGTGGAATTTAAGAAGCAAAACAAACGTACAAAGAAAAAAAAAAAGAGATAAACCAAAAAAACAGACTCTTAACTATAGAGAACAGATGGTTACCAGAAGGGAGGGGGTTGGGGGGAAGGGTGAGGGGTATTAAGAGGACACTTATCTTGGGGCGCCTGGGGGGCTCAGTCAGTTAAGAGTCCAACTCTTGATCTTGGCACAGGTCATAATCTCACGGTTTGTGAGTTCGAGACCCACATGGGGGGGGCTCTGCGCTGACAGCGCAGAGCCTGCTTGGGATTCTCTCTCTCTCCCTCTCTGTCTGCCCCTCCCCCACTTATGAGCACATGCATGTGCACACGCTTTCAAAATAAACTTAATAAAAAAGAGTATCTGGGGCGCCTGGGTGGCTCAGTCGGTTGAGCATCCGACTTCGACTCAGGTCACAGTCTCGCGGGCTGTGAGTTTGAGCCCCGCGTCGGGCTCTGTGCTGACCATTCACAGCCTGGAGCCTGCTTCGGATTCTGTCTTCCTCTCTCTCTGCCCCTCCCCCACTCATGCTCTGTCTCTCTGTCAAAAATAAACATTTAAAAAAAATTTTTAAAAAAGAGTATACTTTTCTTGATGAAGACTTGAGTAACGTATAGAAATGCTGAATCACTATATTGTATGCCTGAAACTAATATAACACTGCATGCTAAGTATACTGGGATTTAAAAAAAAAACTAAAATGAAATTAATTAATAATAAACAGCTGCACAATTTATGCACTGATCCCCTCATTACTAGGCATTTAGAGGGCTCACAATTCTCTATTATGAATAATGTGCTGATAAACACCTTTGCACTCGTTTTTCCCCAATATTTGGATTTCTTTGGGGAGGAGGATCCTAGATTCTCAAAAGTAGAATTAGCAAATGCAAAGCTTAGTAAGTCATACTGCCCAGCTGCTTTCCCAATGTTTAGTGATTTACACCACCACTGGAAATATACTAATAATAATTGCAGCTGATATTCACTGAAAGTTTGCAACACGTCAGGCACTATTTTGAGCACTTTGCACCTGTTATCTTCTGTAATCCACACAACAGCCACATTACCCCCACTGTAGAGAAGAAGAAAGTGGACATTAATGTTGTCCTGCTACGTTATTATGAAAAAAAGTTTCACGACTGAAATGGTGTCTCCCCACGGTTTTAAAGTGCATTTCTTCAGTCATGTTCAAAACTGGGCATCTTTCATGTTTACTTTCCTGTGATATACACCCCACACACATATTCCTTCTGTGAATTCATCCTTCCTGTCCTTTGTCCATTTAGGCTCTAAAGTCTGCCCACTTATCAATTTCTTTGAATCATCCTCTCATAAAAATACCTCATGGGCATACCTGCTGAATACTTCCCTGGATTCTATTTTCCTTTGCTTCTAGTAATTTTTAGACATATACATATTCAATTATTTTAAATAGTCAAAAGGTAACTCTTCCAGTATATCTTAATATTTTCTACTATACATTTTTTACAAATTAATCTCTTATTAGAAATTATTAGAAAATAACTTCCTCTTCAAATATTTCATATGTACCATTTCTCTATTCTTCTAAAGATGAAGCTGTCTGAATTTTGTTTGGGATATGTAATATCCACCAATGTTTAAATAAGCAGTAATTAACAGGAGAAAGAAAACTCACTGCAAGTACAGCACCTGTAAAGTATGGGAAATCCTGTGGGATATCCAGAGATATTTTTGTTGTTGACTGATAGACAATGCAACCTATAATAAATGCCTAGGAAACCATAAAGGATCACTATCCACCAATTATTACAAGTTTTGAAAAGGCTTAAACTAGTCCCTTGTTGACATTATAAAGGTATATATTGTCCAGAAAGTTAGAAAACTGTAAAAGATAAGCAAACATGTAATAGCTCCTCTTTTTAAAGCTTCAATTTCTTATTAAACCGTCAAACAGGAAGGTGAAGGAATGAAAATAAAAGTGACTTTGAGTAAAACAGTCTGATGGGTATAACGAACTTCGAAGACTTTTCAAAGCATGCTGAGCTGTACAAAAAAAAAAATCTTAAACTCCACAGACGCTTGAGGAACAATGAACAACATTCACAAATATGGTATTTGTAGTATCAACTATTCATGAGACGCAGTTCCGTGACATGAAACAGCAATTTTTAATTCTGGGTAAACCGCCAGGGCCAACCAGCCACATGACATGTGAGACTCAGCTCAGCCATGTTGGACTTGACTGTCACCTATGAGCAGTGTCCCTCGTCACGAGAACCAAATGAAACAAAAATCTCCCTAGGTTACTGTCCAGCAACATTTGGAGTTGTTTATCACAGGCTGGAAAAGTGCCTTTTTAGAAAACGACACTTGTTTTAAAGCCATACCAAGTGCTCAGAAACAGATCTTTCAGTTTACCGTAAGCATTAAGAAACACTTTCCCTGGCGGAGATGTGCTGTGCACTCCACGTGAAAGGATGTTCTGAGACACTGACACAGGAACAAATCGGAGGACATCAGTCTTGGGATCTCCGCCACTCTCTCTTCCCCCCTCCCCTGCCTGCACCTCTACCGGGATCCCAGGGAGCACAGACTAGTGGAAGAGGTGACGGACACGGGGACAGCGGTACCCTGGGAAGTCTGAAAGGTACTCTGCCGGAATACCCAGAAAGCAGATGTTCTCTAGTTCAGAAACGCAAGCTAAACAGCCACATGTACCTGTGGTGCCCCCGACAGGCCGTGGCCGGGCCACCGATGGCATCTCCTCGGGGTAGATCCCTCGGGCAGCGAACGGGGCGTCAGCCGATGCCTGTGTCTGCTGGGACTCAGAAGGCACCAGCTCCGAAGACGGCAGCAAACCGGGGCCAAAACCTGGTCTGAAGGCAAAGCAAGCCCAAGCATCAGAACCGCACTGGACCCTGACTCTGGCATTTTATTAACTCCACCTTCCGTGCTACAGAAAAAGAAGGCCTATCTATTGGTGTAGCCTCATCTCCTCTCCCACAACACAGAAATGTTTCCTGTTTGCTCCCTGACATATCTTCGGTACTAAGTACGGTGCCTGGAATAGAGCCGAAGCCGGATGACTGAAGAAGACATGCCCTCGTTTACAGACCAAAAGCAGGTACAGGTCAAGTTCCAGGGCCTGTGCGTCTCCAGCCTTGGATTAAAGCGCTGGCTCCCAGTCTTGGCTGCACATGAGCATCCCCTGGAGAGCTTTCAAAAACCCCGATGGCCGCGCTGCACCCCAGACTAATGAAAACAGAATCTCTAGAGGTGAAACCCAGACAGAGCAATTTTTAAAGCTCCACTGATGATCCTGCTATTCATTAAGGCTGAAAACCAGTGCTCTAAAGTGGGGGTTCTCAAACTTTTTAGTCTTCGGACCCCTTTCCACTCAAAAACTATTAAGGGACTCCTGAGAATTTGTGTTTATGTGGAGAGATATTTATTGCATTCAGAATTAAAACTAAAACTTTTTTAAATAACTATTTTCAAAATTCATTTAAAAATAACAATATTGAGGTGCCTGGGTGGCTCATTCGGTTGAACGTCCGACTTCAGCTCAAGTCATTATCTCGTGGTGAGTTCGAGCCCTGCGTCGGGCTCTGTGCTGACAGCTCGGAGCCTGAAGCCTGCTTTGGATTCTGTGTCTCCCTCTCTCTCCCCTGCTCACGCTCTGTCTCTGTCTCAAAAATAAATAAAACACTTTAAAAAAATTTTTAAGTAACAATATTAAGCATCTCACATGTTAACATTTTCTCAAGTAGTCAATGATATTTTCTAACCCATTCCCCCCAAAAAAGTAGTTTTACTTTTTTTCAAATTTCCTTAATAGAAGATATCTGGATTCTCATATACCTTGTATTCAATCAGTTGCTGTAAGTTATTTTTTTAAATGTATTTATTTTGAGAGAGAAAGAGTGTGTGCACACGAGCAGGTGAGGGGTGGAGAGAGAGGGAGAAAGAGAATCCCAAGCAGGCTCTACGTGGTCAATGCAGAGCCTGATGCAGGGCTCAATCTCACGAATACTGAGATTGTGTCCAGAGCCAAAATCAAGAGTCGGATGCTTACCTGACTGAGCAACACAGTCCCTGTAAGTTATTTAAAGAAGATGATCTGACTTCACATAAATACATAGTTGGATAGGAAGATTTTATTTTTTTATTTTCATTTTTTTGGATAAGGAAGATCTTAATAGGCTTTTCAGATAATATTCAAATAATATTTCAGACAGATATTCTTCTTTGACATACCAGAACTCAGCAAAGTTTCCTCAAGGGTTAGTGGCGATATACAATCTGAAGAGTATCAATTAACTTTTCATACTCAGATATATTCAAACCCACTACTAGTTTGCACTTTGAATGGACCCATGCATGACTTTCTTTGTTTTCTTTTTTTAATTTTTTCAATGTTTGTTTGTTTTTTCAGAGAGAGAGACAGAGGCAGAGCATGAGCAGGGGAAGGGCAGAGAGAGGGAGACACCATCCGAAGCAGGCTCCAGGCTCTGAGCTGTCAGCACCGGGCCCAACACAGAGCTCGAACCCACGAACCATGAGATCATGACCTGAGCCGACGTCCGATGTTTGACCGACTGAGCCACCCAGGCGCCCTGAGATTTTGACATGAGTCATTTGGAAAATATCAGTGCCATCCTTTATGTAGACTTTCCAGATATTGACACATTTCATTTCAGAGTACCAAAAATCACATTCATTAGTATCACCACTGAGCTCATCAGAAAAAAATCCTTTAAGCACCAGGAAGCTCTCAAGCACCTAGTGGCAGACAAGTTTCCAAAATTCAAATTTTCACTTGAAGGCTCAATTTTATCACTGGCAACAAATCCTGCCCGCTATTTTTCTTGAAGTGACAGGCTCTCTTCCTTTATTTTCAAGACAGTGGCTGCCAAACAACCCGAGTCTGAATAACAATGTCATCTGATGGTCTCCTCAAACAAAAAACATGGCAGCAGTTCAGAAGAGTTCTTAACTCCCACAACGGAACAAGTGCTTCTCCTTCACAATTCCGTTCTCTGCAAAGCGCTTTATGAGTCTTTCCTCCTTTGTCCTACAGACGATTAAAGACTCAAGGGTTTAGGTTTAAAAAAAAAAAAAAGAATAATTTTTACTACTTCATCAAGAACATACTGCATAACCAAAACACCGGCGTTCTGAAAACGTTGTGATTGCACAGTGGTGAAGAATACAATGATCACTTGGGCCGTGTGGTGCCACTGATTCATAATAAGGGTCATGCAGTTTCATCCACCGCTGCTTTTGTGCCTCAGTGTAATCATCAACAATTAAAAAGATCAAATAATGTTTTAGTATTATTATGAACCACGGTTTGGACTTCACAGGCAGCCCCCCCCCCCCCCAAAAGGGTCTCAAGGACCATCACGGGTCTGAGAATCCCACCTTGAGAACCACTCTTCTAAAGAAATTCAAGAATGAAAAAGCATGATAGTTTAATTACGGTGCTTTGCAAATGACAGTCAACCAGGAATTAACAGATCAAACTAGTTTGATGAGAACACAGACTGACTTTGCCTCTATTCTGTAGCGTTATTTCCAGAGCATATCTCAGAAATTGAAACCCAAGGCTATTTACGTATTGCTCTCTTTAGATAACTGTGACTGTTTTAGATTGACCTGAGAGAGAGATGTCTGGTATCTCTGACCTTACAGATCTAAAAGGCACACTTTTTCTTCAACATCTGGATGTTGGAGTTCACATAATCTCCTCATCTCCTGACCCTCTTGACCATCCACCGAAGAACTAGCTCTTGCACTTTCCTTATTTCTACTTTGCCCAATTATCCTCCTCCCGCCTATGTTTACGTCGTTTTTATCCTAAATTGTGTGTTCGGATAGTTCCGTGTGATCCAAATCCCCCAGAACCCTTTAATGTAACTGTAAAATTGGTCATCCAAACCAGAACACTTTTCAGAGTGGAAGTTACTAGTATCTATGCCAGAAAAAGAGGTGTAAACTGAACTGAACTGGGCAAACCAGATCACATGGCCCCCATCGTTAACTTCTGCCCTGGGTCACCTAATCTTCACATGCTCCCTTTATCTCTGTTGCTTGTGGACCACAAAGCAGTGCCTGGGTTGGGGAAAAATAAAACAAGCCCCTCTGAAAATGAGGACAAACAAAAGACAGAAAAAAATGAGGAAACCAGATAACATTCCTACTTCTGTGTGACTTCTGGTGATTGAAAGAAGAGTCGACAGGTGCCTGGGTGGCTCAGATGGTTAAGCATCTGACTCTTGCTTTTGGTTCAGGTCATGATCCCACAGTTTCTGAGTTTGAGCCCTACATCAGTCTCCATGCTATCAGCACAGAAACTACTTGGAATTCTCTCTCTCTCTCTCTCTCTCTGCCCCTCCCCGACTCACGTGCACCTGTGTGTACACTCTCTCACAAAATAAACCAAATAAAAAAGAACAGTTGATTATGATTTCTGCAATTAACTCTGGTTTTCTGCAATTCCCGGTTTGTAATAAATCATTTGTCCACTCATGTGTGAGTCTGCTTATGGATTCTCTATTCTGTTCCTTTGGTCTATTTGTCTAGCTTTATAGCAATACAACACTGTCTGAATTACCTTACAGCAATTTACAACTTTCAGATTATTCCTCATACCCTGTTCTTTTTCCTCAAAGTGTCTTGAATATTGTTGGCCCTTCATATTTCTACAGAAGTTTTAAAATCAGCTTGTCAGTTTCTACATATTTTTTTTTTTTTTTTTTTTGAAAAAACAACAAGGGGTGCCTGGGTGGCTCAGTCAGTTAAGCGGCCGACTTTGGCTCAGGTCATGATCTCGCGGTCCGTGAGTTCGAGCCCTGCGCTGACAGCTCAGAGCCTGGAGCCTGTTTCAGATTCTGTGTCTCCCTCTCTCTGACCCTCCCCTGTTCATGCTCTGTCTCTCTCTGTCTCAAAAATAAATAAACGTTAAAAAAAAAAAATGACTAGGATTTTAAATGGGATCACAATGAATCTGTAGATCACTTAGGGAAGACTGATATTTTTAATATACTGAGTTACCCAATCCATGAACATTTTCTTTAGAGGGCTTGACTATTTTTGGTGAGATGAATACTGAGATATTTTATGTTTCTGAATGCTATTTTATGTAGTCTGTGTAAAAGTTTTTATTTTGTCTGATGCTCATAAACAGAAATAAAAGAGATTTTTTGTATACTGATCTTATATCCAGCTACTTTGTAATTTATCTATCTTGCTAAATTCTCTTAATTCTAACAATTTATGTGTTGACATTTTAGGTATTTCTACTAAAAAAAATTATATCATTTGAGAATAATAACAGTATTATTTCTTTCCTAGAATTCCTTAATCTCTTCCTTCCCTTCCCTTCTTCCCTCCCTCACTCTCTCTCTCTCTTTCTTTCTTTGCTTTATTACACTATCAAGAACCCCGAGACAAAGTTGAATAGAGGTAATATAATCTTTGCTGAGATAACTATAACCAGATTAGACAAGTTCAATTCTATTCTTTGTTTGCTAAGATTTTTACCATGAATGGATGTTGAATTTTATCAAATGCTATATTTAGTGGAATAAGATTTCCCTCCTTTATTCTCAAAACAGTGAATTACATTGATTTTTTATTTTATTATTATTATTTTTAAGTAGGTCCCATGCCCTGTGTGGAGCCCAATGTGGGGCCTGAATTCACAACCCTGAGATCCCCTGAGATCAAGACCTGAGCAGAGATCAAGAGTCAGATGCTCGACTGAGCCACCCAGGCACCCCTAGATTGGTTGATTTTGTTTTTTAAATGTTAAATTACCCTTTCATTGTTGGAATAAATCTAATTTGGCTGTGATATGACATCCTTCCATATACAATACTGGATATCTTTGCTAATATTTAAGTTTCTGCACCTGTGTTATGTTCACAAGTAAAATTGGCCCGTAATGTTTTCTTTCTTACAACGTCCTTGTCCTTGTCTCCTCCTTGATAGAGGAAGAATGAGGTTGGGGGTTGCGGGGGGCACCTGGGTGGCTCAATCAGTTAAGCATCTGACTTTGGCTCAGGTCATCATCTCACAGTCCGTGAGTCTGAGCCCTGCATCGGGCTCTGCGCTGACAGCTCAGAGCCCGGAGCCTGCTTTGGATTCTGTGTCTCCTTCTCTCTCTGCTCCTCCATCTCTCACGCTCTGTCTCTCTGTCTCAAAATTAAATAAACATTAAAAATAATAATGAAATAAAAAGAATGAGGTGGGGAGTATTCTCTGTTTTTATATTCTTTAAAAGAATTTGTAGAACACTGGCGCATTTTCTTCCTTCAGTATCTTTAGTAGAATTCACCGTTAAAGCCAAAGTTTTCTTTGTGGGCAGGATTTTGGTAATGATTTCAATTTCTTTAATAGTTATGTGTCAATTCAGATATTCTCTTTCCAGGAATTTTTCCATTTTAAATTTATTAACAAAAAGGTTCAGAAAATCTTCTTAATTCCTATAAAATCTTTTAAAAATCTGTCTTTTAAAAATCTATCAAAATCTTTTTAATTTTTGAAAGATCTGGATTAATATGTCCTTTTCCATTCCTCTTATTGATAATGTTACACAGCTTACTTGATCAAGCTCTTCAGAGATTTATCAATTTCATTAGTTTTCAGAGAAGTAACTTTTAGCCTTGTCGATCTTCTCTATTATGGTATTTGTTTTCTATTTCATTAATTTCTATTCTTATTTTTATTATTTCCTTCCTTCTACTTCCTTTAGGTTTAATTAGACCCTTTTTTTTTTTTTTTTTTTTTTTTTTTTTTT
>NC_064816.1:148162594-148192658 GCF_023721935.1 Panthera uncia
TTTTTTTTTTTTTTGTATTTTATCTGGGTTTTATTTTGTTTTATTTTAATTTTTTTTTTTTCTTTTCCAGATTCTCTGTGCTTTTTATCTACTTTTTTTTTTTTTTTTTTTTTTTTTTTTTTACATTGAGACGGATGCTTAGATCACTGGTATTCAGCCATTTTTCTTTTCAAATGTATTTTGATTCATTTAAGGCATCAAAGTCCCCGCAAAGCCTGGCTTTATCCCACAACTTTCACTATGTCAAATTTTCAAGACTCCAAGGCCCAGGGGTCTGCCCAAAGTCTTGCTCAGGTTCTCAGTCACCTCCTCCGGGATTAGCAGGCACCCCAGGGAGAAAGTTCACCCAAAAGGCAGGGTTCCTTTCTCTGGACTCCCTGGATCTTGGCCCCATACCATTCCATTGCCCTGTTAGCTATCTGGGTTTTATTTTGTTTTATTTTAAAATCTTGTCTGGCTTTTCCAGATGCCCTGAGCAAACAATCTAGCCTGTCTTTACTGGGAGCAGAACTTAAAATTCCACCTTTTTTCTCCTCTTCAGGTTAACTCAAGAGAACACACAACCCAGAGGTTTGCATCTGCTCATATGAGCTAAAAGAAACGAGTTTACAAAATTTGTAAAAAAAAAACAGTCGATGTGAGGAAGTCCTAATGTATTTTCTCCCAAAAACTTTACCTCGGCAATGGGCCTGATGGGGGAGTCATTCCATAGTCTTCGTATCTCTGGAAGAAAAGCAAAAGGAAATGAAGATTAACGTGCAACGCTTATTAGAAAGTGACAACAGCAAACTTACAAGTTTAGGTTTGCAGGATCAACTTTCAGGAGAATTATTTTCTCATAAAAAGCTGGCATGGCACTGAGGCATTCTGCCATCAAATAATACCAGAAGTTTCAGCTTGGGGAACTGGGCTACCACGCTTTAAAAAAAAACACACACACACACACAACTATTTTCTAGACCTTTCTTTCTTTTATAAAAGAATGAGTAACAGATAGCCTTTCTGCAGCTCCTCTTCCCTACAAGCTCATTCTCTACAAATCTGTATCTTCTAAAAAGGTCGGCCTTGATGGCCACACTTAGTACAAATGCCCCCATCAACGTGAGCATGATCATTCCCAGAACCAGTGGGTGTCCAGTAGCAATTCAAATACACTCACAAAAGTAAAGTATGTGAATGCTGCACCATGTTGTGGAACAATGTGAAAAAAGAAAAAATACAAAGAGAACCAGAAATTAGAGAGACTCTCAAAGATGAAGTGCACACTTTCAGTTTCTGATAGTTTTCCTGTTCCAAAGAGCCCAGCCATACTCTGTCCTTGTGTTCCATCCAGGGCCCCAGAGCCTTCAATCAACTCTTCTTACTTGAGCTAATCTCCGCTAACCAAGTATTCTTTGGCTAAATCAATGTCAATATGGCATCAGATTTAAATAAACGTGTATCTGTTGCATTCCTCATGAAATCAACACACCCTGTCCCTATCATACGTTGTACTCCTCTTCCAACGGTTCTTTCAACAACTGTGAATTGTTATTTTGGAACCAGATATTTCAGCAGAACAATAACTGTGGACAGAGTCCATCCAAGTTCAGTCAGTTTGAACCAACTGGTTGTCCAGGTTCTAGTGTTCCAAGTTACTAAGTCAGCCTTGCTTCTGGACCTGTCCCCACTTTAGATCTTTTTTTTTTTTTTTTAAATCTGCCATTTCATGAATTATTATTTTGTGGTAAGTGCTATGAGCACTAACTCAGACCCCAGTAACAGTAACAAAGGGCTCACTACCTCTATTTTATAGATGAAATCAACTCACAAGGAATTTAAGTAATTTCCTCCTAGTAAGTCCAGGCTTAATAATAAAAGACCATGCTTTTAACCACTACACTACACTGCCCATGGTTGCCAACCAGATTTCCCCCCTTGAATTAATCTCTACTTTGTGAAGAAAAGGAGAGGCTTTGGAGTCAAACAGGCTGACAAAGCTACTCGACTTCCCTGGGCCTATTTCCTGGTGCCAAGAAGAATAGAATGAACCCTACACCTCATACAGTTTGATGGGATTATCACGTCCGAAACTGTGCTCAAATTACTTCACCTTTTGAACCTTTCTGTTCCCATCCCCTTGGCAGAGGGAGGGGGATTAGAACCTTGCAGAGTTCCCCAACTGATGTAAAATAGCCAGAATAGAAGGAAAAGGAGTTTCAATTCCTTCTCCAAATAATTAAAGGGAAATCTGAGACCAGATAAAGATTATTCCCAGCAGCCCTTCTGCTTCTCAGCAGAGTTTGAGTTTTTTAAACACATTCATATGCAAAATAAAACAAAATAAAACAAAACAAAACAAAAAAAGATGGAAGTTTATGTATCAGCATTTCAGGAGGTCCGGTAAGTAATAAACTAAAAGACAAACAGTAAAAAAATAGCTGTCCACTCTTCACATGTTTTGCTATCGTGGCACCAGGCATTTCAACTCTATTATAATCAGAAAAAGAAAGTGCTTTGTCCAGAGGCTGCATGCCCCGATGAAAGGTTTACAAAAAAAAAATCACAGGGGCCCCTGAGTGGCTCAGTTGGTTAAGAGTCCAACTTCAGCTCAGGTCACGATCTCACAGTTTGTGGGTTCAAGACCCGCATCGGGCTCTGTGCTGACAGCTCAGAGCCTGGAGCCTGCTTCCGATTCTGTGTCTCCCTCTCTCTCTGCCCCTCCCGTGCTCGTGCTCTATCTCTCTCTCTCTCAAAAATAAACAAACATTAACTTTTTTTTTTTTAAATCACAGACATAATGACAGGTGTTTAAGTGGGTCACACCTGTATAAATCTTTGGGGAATGAAATAGAATTTTATGGTTTCAACAAGCGACATCAAATAAAACTCCCATTTTAATGCATCCCTTCCTTCTATTCAGTATGAAACAGGCCAATAGAGCAAGAAGGCACATTAAATGGTTGGTGGAATCTGGGATGAGTCATAAAATGTCCTGGTTCAGGCATCCACACTCGGTCCTTAGAAGACTGTTCCAGGGAGGTGAACTTTACTCAGGAAAGCAGAAATACACCTATCAAGTGGCCTCCGCACCAATGCATAACTAATACCCTTCCACCAGCAACACAGAAAGAGTAAAAATGTCATCAGATGGTAAACAAAGGTCCATCCCTGTGGTAACTGAAGACACTTTGAAATCCACATTCTTATAGTTTTTACTGCAGTCAGAAGGAAATAAGGGGTAATCAGTTCCTCCTGGGAACAAACAGTAATTTACGACCAATTTATAAACTTGATAAAATTATATTAGGTATGCACAGACACAGCTGTGATTCTGGTTTTCTACTATATCAAACTGCTATCATCATCAAAATACATAAGGGTAACATCAAAGGTCCATGATGAGAAAACCACTCAGTAATAGTGTTTACGAAAATCTTACTATGGAGATGAGATCTTGATTAAGATCGTAGATTAAGGCACTATCACAGAATTGTTCATCTCCAACACCTATCAACAACGAACAAATAATAAAAGTAATAACCCAAATCAGTAAAAAAATTATTGCTAAAATTCATCAGCAGAAACCAAACAAGCAAAGAAAGGAACAGATTCATGCTATGAATGGAGGAAAGTAGTGACCAGGAAAGAAAAAGGACTATGGCTGAATAATGACTCATATAGTAAGAATAGCAATTCTTTTCTTTTTTCTTTTTGAGAGAGAGAGAGAGAGAGAGAGAGCGCGCGCCAGAGTGCAAGTGGGGAAAGCTCAGAGACAGAGAGAGGGAGAGAGCATCTCAAACAGGTTCCACACCCAGCACAGAGCCCGAAGTGGGGCTCAGTCTCACAACTGTGAGATCATGACCTGAGCTGAAATAAAGAATCCAGTGCTTAACTGACTGAGCCACCCAGGCATCCCTCAATTCTTTTTTTTAAGTTCAAAGATGAGATGATACAACAACAGAACGAATGGAAATGAGGAACCAAAGAACTGAAGCAATTTGGTACCAAATTATGTGTGGAAATGATTTGAGGACCAAAACAAAGCCATTATGACTCTAAGAAATCAACTAGCAGGGGAAATAACAGATATGGCTTAAAATCAAATCGATGCCACACAGAAAAGGCCCATGATAATTATAATGAAGGCAGAGAAACCAGGACAAAGTAGCTAAGGCAATTAGAGATAAAAGGATAGGTACAAAAAACAAAGATGAGCCAACACGAAGATAATTGGTATCTTTGACTTCAATAATTAGAGTAAGAGAATTATTTTTCAGATACAAAAGAAAGTTTCCCTGAAGTGAATGAAAGAACTGAATCTGAAGATAAAACGGCCACTGGTTATTTGGGGAGGGGGGGAGGGGGAATGATTCAGAAAGACTGGCTGAGTGCCCAGAATTATTTACGCTTCCTGGCACGTAGGGTACATCCATCTGTTATCAGGAAAGGGGAAATTAAGACGGCCATGAATTTCTTCGCAGAACAATTCAAAAAGCATTAGGAGGAGAGAGAAGTAATAGATAGATGGCAGCAGTGAACAAGGTCATGTCAGGAAGTGAGATGAGAACTCTTCCTTTGGAAAACTCCAGACTAAGTCAAGCAGCTCCCGCAGGTTTCCCTCTCTGGCCAGGTCCTCCTGTCCTCCGTAGGAGGCATCTCCTATGTCAGCCTCCCAGCTCCCCAGCCTGCTCAACACCAGTATATGGCATTTTACATATCAGCCACCACCCTGACATCCTCCATTCAAGACCAGGGGCAGAGGGACTATTAGGAAGCTCCTGCAATGACGGTAAGAGACGATGGTGGCTCCAATCAAGGTAAGGCAGAGGACTCGAGAGGAACAATCTATAACAATGCAGCATGTTTAACTGACCCCAACTCCCTGTCCGCGCCCTTCGGCGTCTTGCCCTTAATGTCCCCCTGCTGGGGCATCTGGGTGGCTCAGTTGGTTAAGCATCCAACTTCAGCTCAGGTCATGATCTCCTAGTTCGTGGGTTCGAGTCCTATGTCAAGCCCTGTGCTGACAGCCTGGAGCCTGCTTTGAATTCTGTCTCCCTCTCTGTCCCTCCCTCACTCATGCTCTGTTTCTGTCTCTCAGAAATAAATAAATGTTAAAAAAAAAAATGTTTCCCTGCTTCTGGTCTTGCCCTCTAACAAACCATTCTCCAGTCTAAAATGAGAGCAATCTGTCAAACAGGCACACCAAATCATGTCTTTAGCCTGCTCAAAACTCTTCAGTGCCCACCACTACCCTCAGGATAAGGTCTAGGCTCTATCCCATCAGCTTCTTGCTTTCTCTCTTCTGCTTCATGTCTCACCACTCTTACTTCTAGCTATTAGTCACCCAAAACTGATTTCATTGTTAAGAACATTTGGGGGCAAAAATATAAACAGGTTTATTTCATTATAATTGATATACAATGAACTGCACATATTTACGTATATGAATTGATCAATTCTGCCATCTGTTTGTACCTGCAAACCATGCCCAACAAGATAATGAACATATCCATCACCACCCAAGTTTCCTGGTGACCCTCTGTAATCCCTCTGTCCCACACCCTTTCCTAAACCCACCCCCTCCTTAGGCAACCACTGACCTGCTGTCACAACAGTTTGTATTTTCTAGAATTATATATAAACGGAATTATACAATATGCACTTTCTTGTTGTCAAGAGGGTGGCTTCTTTCCCTACCATTTTGTCATACATATAAATAACTCAATCCTTTTTATTAACGAGTAGTATTCCACTACATAAATATGGTACAATTTGTTTATCTCTTCACCTGTTGATGTGCATTTGAGTTGATTCCAGTTTGAGTCTATGACAAATAAAGTTGTCACAACGTACAAGTCTTTGCCTGGACATATGCTTTCATTTCTCTTCAGTAAATATTTCAGAATACAATGCCTGGGTCATAAGTTCGGTATAGGTTTAATTTTTTAAGAGACTGCCAAACTGTTTTTCAAAGTGGTTTTTCTTGGTTTACATTCCTAACAATAGTTTATAAGAGCTCCACTTGTTCATATTCTAACAAGTGTATAGGGGCATCTCATTAGGATTTACTGCATTTCACTAATGACTAATGAAACTGAACATCTCTCCATCTGCTGATTCTTTGTATTTGTCTGCTTATTTTCTGTACTTCTTTTTTGGTGACATCTGTGTTCAAAAACATTCCCATTTCTTACGGGATCATTTGATAATATGAATCTCGTTCAATTTATTGAGATTAGACTTAGGGCCCAGGATACAGTCTATAATCTTAGTAAATGCTCCATGTACTCTTCTTAAATTTCAATTCCAGTGAAGTTAACATACAGTGTTGTATTAATTTCAGGTCTGCAATAAAGTGATTCAAAAACTCTATAAATTACTTGGTACTCATAATGATAAGTGCACTTTTAAGTCCCCATCACCCATGTACTCTTGAAAATGTATACTCTTTTTGTTCTTCTTGGGTAGAGCATTTTATAAACGTCAATTAGTTCAAGCTGATAGTAAGTATTAATTTGAGAATTGTTCAAGTCTTCTCTACCTTAATGATTTTCTGTATACTCATTCTATCAATTATTGAAAGAGAAGTGTTGACGTCTCTGCCTATAACTGCGGCTTCCTTTATTTCTGCATGCAGTTCTCCCAGTTTTTGCTTCATGTATTTTGATGCTCTATTACTAGGCACATAAACATTTAGGATTTTAGGTTTTCTTGATGAACTGACCAATGTATTATTTTGAAATGATCCTCTGTGTAATGTTCTTCACTATGATATGATTTTGGCGAATATTAATATAGCCACTCCAGTTTCTTGGGATTGGTGTTAACATGGTATATCTTTCTCCATACATTTTTCTTTCTCCATATTTTTAACCTATTTATGGCTTTATATCTGATGTACGTATCTTGTAGGCAACAGATAATTGGTTCTTATGTTTTAGCCTATCTGACAATCTCTGTCACATAACAGGAATATTTAGACCATTCACATTTAATGTGATTATAGATAGGGCTAGATTTAAATCTACCATCTTGGTATCAGTTTTCTGTTTTTCCCATCTGTTCTTTGTTCCCCTTTTTCCTCTTTTCCTGATTTCTTTTGGACTGAGTACTTTTTATCATTCCATTTTTACTCTTTTGTTGGTTATTAGCTATTATTTTGTTTTTAGTGGTTGCTATAGAGTTTACGTTCTATATATTTCACTTATCAGTCTACCTTCACATACTATCATTCCACTTCGTGTATGGTATAAGAACATCAAACCAGTGCACTTCAATTTCTCCTCTTTTAGCCTTTGTGCTTTTTGCGTTTTCACACATTTTACTTCTATATATGTTATAAACCCTACAACACACTGTTATCCTTGTTCTTTCAACAGCCAATTATCTTTTCAAAAGATTTAAATAATACAGAATTTTTTTAAATTACCCACATATTTACACTTCTAGTGTTTTTCATTCATCTATGTAGATCCAGATCTTTATCTGGTATCATATTACTTCTGCCTAAAGAAGTTTCTATGACAGGGGCACCTCGGTGGCTCAGTCAGTTAGGCGTCAACTTCAGCTCAGGTCACGATCTCACGGTTTTTGAGTTCGAGCCCTGCATTGGGCTCTGTGCTGACAGCTCAGAGCCTGGAGCCTGCTTCAGATTCTGTGCCTCCTCTCTCTCTCTGCCCCTCCCATGCTCATGCTCTGTCTCTCAATAATAAATATTAAAAAAAAAAAGAATTTTCAATGACATTTCTTGTAATGCAAGCCTGCCAGTGATACATTCTTTCAGCTTTTATATGTGTGAAAGGTTTTTGAAAGATATTTTCAGTGGATAGAGAGTGCTAGGTTGACAGTTTTTTCCTTTCGTTCTTTAAAGATTTGTCTCACTGTCTTCTGGACAATGAGAATATTGTTGTCATCCTTACCTTTGTTCCACTGCATACAATGTGTCCTCTTTCTCTGGATGATTTTTAAATCTTTATCACTTAATTTAAGCAATTTCATTATATTTTTTGGCACAGTTTTCTTCGTGTTTCTTGTGCACAGGGGGTCATCAATTTTTGTAGATCTGCAGATTCATAGTTTCCATCAAATTTGAAAAACTTTTGGCCATTATTTAATTATTTTTTCTAACTCTCCTTCTTTTCTTCTGAGACCTCCAATTACATGTATATTAGTCCACTTGAAGTTGTCCTCAGGTCATCAATGCTCTATTCATTTTTTCAGTCTACTTACTCTGTTGCATGTTGGCTTATTTTTTATTACTATGTATTTAAAATCATTAATCTTTTCTTCTTTAATATCTGATCTGCCACTAATCCCATAAGTATATATTTTATCTCAGACATTATAGTTTTCATCTCTAAATTGACGTGCATCCTTTCATGTCCCCAATGCCTCTAATACATTCAGTCTGTCCTCCAGCTTCTTAAACACATGGAACTTCATTATAATTATTTTAAAATCCTTGTCGACTAGTTCTGTGTCATTTTCTTGCCTATTTGCTTAACTGGTTAGTTTTGGATTTCAGACATTATTAATTTTACCTTGTTGGATGTTATATACTTTTGTTTCCCTATAAATATTCTGGGGCTCTGTTCAGGTTCAGGTATTGTGTTTATGCTTTGTTAGGTAGAACTAGGGAAGCTTTAATCTGGGGTTCATTTTGCCCCACTACGGAGGCAAACCAATGCTCCTTCTGAGTAATCTAACTGGTGCTCCATGAATTATGCAGCTTTCCACTCTAGAAAGAAAGGAACAGCTTGGGCTGTTGCAAGAAAATACCACAGATTGGGTGGCTTAAACAAAAGAAATTTATTTTCTCATAGGTCTGTAGGCTACAAAGTCCAAGATCAAGGTTCCAGCAGGGTTTATGATGAGAGCTCTCTTTCTGCCTCACAGACAGCTCACCTTCTTGCTGTGTTCCCACATGACAGAGAGAGCACTCTGGTGTTTCTTCCTCTTCTCATGAGAGCACCAATTCTATCAGATCAGGGTTCCAACTTCTGACATCGTTTATATATTTTTTATGTTTATTTTTGAGAGAGAGAAAGAGAGCAGGAGCAGGGGAGGGACAGAGAGGGGGAGGGGCAGAGAGGGGAATCCGAAGCAGGTTCCAGGCTCCAAGCTATCAGCACAGAGCCTGACGCGGGGCTCGAACTCACGTACCGTGAGATCACGACCTGAGCCGAAGTTGGACACTTAAGTGACTGAGCCACCCAGGCACCCCCCGCTTATGACCTCATTTAAAGCTAATCACCTTTTTAAAGACCCCAGCTCCAATATAGCCACGTGGGGTTTTAGGCTTCAACATATGGATTTGGGGGCACACAATTCATCATATAATAGGAACTTATTTCTACATCTGTGTGAGCTCTGAGGACTATTCCCTTTAATTTTTTAGGCAGTTCTTTCCCTAGTCTTAGTTTCATCATACCCTTAAACTGATGAGTACTCAGATGAAGACTCTTTGCAGATCTCTAGAATTCTCTCTCTGCTTTCTTGTACTCTCTATTGTGAAATGTAGCTACCTTTTCCTCCCCTGCCTCCAACTCTGTCTTTCTCAACTCAGAGAGACTACTGTGCTCTGCCTGAGGTCTCCCTCCCTGCACTGCAACCAGAAACTCTCTCAAGATATAAATTGGGACAGGGGCACCTGGGTGGCTCAGTCAGCTAAGTGTCCAGACTTCAGCTCAGGTCATGATCTCACCGTTCATGGGCTGTGCTGACAGCTCAGAGCCTGGAGCCTGCTTCGGATTCTGCGTCTCCCTCTCTCTCTGCCCCTCTCCTACTCATGCTGTCTCTCTCTCTTTCTCTCTCTCTCAAAAATAAATAAACATTAAAAAAAAGATATAAACTGGGACATGTGTAGAGCTCAGCTCATTTCTCAGCAATCCCTCCCTTGCTGCCTAATGCCCAGGGCTGTGAAAAATCTTTCCTTTTCCATTATTTTAGGTGTTTCTGGAAGCAAAGTAATCCAAACTTGTTCCTTCATCCTGTCCAGAAAAAGTTTGTACCGGACACTTACTTCTGTCTCCGCCATGCTTCCCTACTACGACCACTAATTAATCTTCAGTCTTCTACTTAGATCACATTTTATCTGGAAAATCCTTCTGAACACCTCACAGCTCAGGCAAGGGCTCCCTGGAGGTACTCTCCCCCTGCCAAGGGACCTGCCATAGCTGTGTTAGAATTACTGCCTCAACTGCCCACATACCCCGTGCCATCATGCAGAAGCTGGAGTTGTGCGCTGTGCAACTGCTCTATCCCGACACCTAGCAGAACACCCCAACACAGCACAGATTTGTGCTCCACAAATCTACCTGAAGGAATAGACAAATGAAAGAAGCTCAGACAGCAGCTGAAGCCACATTCACTTTATCAGCGAGTTTGTTGTGCAGCATCCATTTCCTTAAAGAAAGATTATAAACTACTAGTTATAATTATGAAGTATTTAATAGTTACAGTTGTAACACTGAGAACAATAACAAGATGGAATGGTATTCCGCCCCCGCCCCCCGCCGCGTGGTAGCAGGTATTGAAGAAAATAATCTATTACTAACGGCGTACCATGAACGTTCAAACCAATTTCAGAGATAAAGATGCCTTTAACATATGTTCATTACCACCCAATTTTACCTTAATATGGGTACTGAAATCAGAGGACCCAGTATAAACACTCCTTGAGAAATTCAAATTGTGACTAATTAACTTCCCTCCAGAGTCGAATGCTTTAGTCCAATCACCCGATCTAAAATTAGCGGAAAAAACATTAATGTCACATCTTTCAGTTTTACTTCTTCCCCATATTTTGAGAAGCCACATTTGAAAGGATTGATGGCATAAAAAAAAAAAAAAAAAAAAAAAAAAAAGGATGACAAAGGCAGATGAAATGCTGAAATGTCAAGCCCCAAGATGGAAACCTGATATTTGAAACGGTTGTCCTTGCCTGCCTGTGGGCTAGCTGCCTACAATCCCAGAGCCTCAAGGACCACTCCAGTCCCCGGGGGCCCTCCAAGAAGCCTAATTACCTGGTATGTTCTAAAATGCACCTTTTATAAAGACATCAACGAGAATATGCTTTGACAGTTACCCCACGTCCATTTCAGGACACTGAATGGAACCCAGGAAGAGACTCCCATAAAATACCAGTGTTGCATAAAAACATAAAAGGATACTTCCCACATTAAGAATTAACTTAGGAGAGGGGCGCCTGGGTGGCTCAGTCGGTCTGGCTTCGGCTCAGGTCATGATCTCACCGTTCGTGGGTTCAAGCCCCACGTCGGGCTCTGTGCTGACAACTCAGAGCCTGGAGCCCGCTTCAGATTCTGTGTCTCCCTCTCTCTCTGCCCCTGCCCTGCTCACACTCTGTCTCTCTCTCTCTCTCTCCCTCCAAAATAAACAAACATTAAAAAAAATCTTTTTTAAGAATTAACTTAGGAGAATAAAACGAAAACCGAGACCCCTCAGCCAAGCTTTAATTCTTATCAAATACAATCAGTATCATCGCAGTGATTCTGAAACTGAGGGAGGAAGGCCACAAAATTCCAACATATGACCCACACGAGAATTCTAGAAGGCCAGGACTTACGCTACAGGGGTTGCTGGCTGTCTGAGCAGGGCTGTAGAAGGACCCCCACTGGGTGGCTCGCCTCTCGTCCCGGGAAGGGGTGCTGTTCACAGGCAGGACAGCTGGGACCCCGGGGCCTGTGACTGCAGCACTGGCAGGCTGGCTGCTGGGGGCCACGAGGGCAAAAGCGTCATCCAGGAGGGAGTGCATGGTCTGGCGCGCCTCCTCGATGGACGGCTGAGGCGGGATGTACTGGGAGGCTGGGAAGGGCAGGCCCGGATACCTCCCCAGCTCAGCAGAGGACGGCGTCTGTACATCGGCCGGGAGATCGGGATCAGACTAGGGCAAGACAAAGAGCAAAGGGAACAAGGATCAGATGTGAGCTTATGTGGTGACGTGAAAACCACAGGGCCAAAATGGGATTTAACAATTTTCACTGACAGTGAGGAAAAGGTCACCGTAAGAATTTTTTAAATGGCGGCTAACGGGTGGTGGTGGCAGGCGGAGCCTGAATCAGGACGAAAGGAAAAAGTGAAGATATTCAAAAGTCACTTGTCCAGCAAAATTCAACCAACGAGCTGAAATGCACTTCAATACCTGCAAGTATGTGTTTTCATTAAATGTCCCTAAGCAGCCAAAAATGATGTCTCAGAGTCTTAGTTACTAAACTACCTAGTCAACTTTTCATAGATACCGAAGTCTAAAGCAGTCTATTGACTACAATAAGAAAAAGCAGCCCTACACACCCTCAAGAGAGTTCAAAGTCACCACCATATTACACCTGTGTGTATAAAAAATGTTGACACTGAGGTGCCTGCGTAGCTCAGTCTGTTAAGTGTCTGCCTCCGGATATCGGCTCAGGTCACGATCTCGTTCGTGGTCTTGAGGCAGAGCTCCACGCGGGGCTCTGTGTTCATCATGGAGCCCGTGTGGGAGTCTCTCTCTGCCCCTCCCCCACGCACACACACATACACGTGTGCACTCTCTCAAACAAACTTTTAAAAATTTACTACTTATTATAACTACTTGTTATAGTAAACAGAGAGTATTCAGAAACCACGTTTTAATTTTTAATTTTTTTAAGTGTATTTATTTATTTTGAGGGGTGTAGGGAGGGTCAGAGAGAAAGGGAGAGAGAGAGAATCCCAAGAAGCTCTGACTGTCAGTGCAGAGCCCGATGCGGAGCCTGAACTCATAAACCCATGAGATCACGACCTGAGCCAAAATTAAGAGTCGGACGCTTAATCGACTGAGCCACCCAGGTGCCCCCAGAAACCACATGTCTTTAAATGGAACTATCTCTGGATAACGTGAGTCATCAAGAAAGGTTTAAATATTATTCTATACAGGGGCACCTGGCTGGCTCAGTCAGTTAAGCACCTGACTCTTGATGTTGGTTCAGGTCATGATCCCAGGGTTGTGCTCTCTCAAAAATAAATATTAAAAAGAGGGGAAAAAAAAAAAAAAAAAAGAAGGGCACCTGGGTGGCTCAGTTGGTTGAGTGTCTGACTTCGGCTCAGGTCATGATCTCGCAGTAAGTGGGCTTGAGCCCCACATCAGACTCTATGCCGACAGCTCAGAGCCTAGAGCCTGCTTCAGATTCTGTGTCTCCCTCTCTCTCTGCCCCTTCCCTGCTGGATCTCTCTCTCCCTCTCTCTCTCTCTCTCAAAAATAATTATTAAAAAAAAAAACAACTTCTTAAAAAAAGCCTCTGTCCTGTCCAACAGATGATCCATTATTACTCATGCCAGCATCAAACATTTAAGGGCAGTCACTGCTTAACTCCAGACAGAAAACCACACTACAGACTGGCAAACCACAAACAGCCCTCAGACCTGTTTTGCTTGGCCTGTGCAGTCTTAAAAAAATAAAGAGCTAATATTTTTTAAAACCTGAAGATTTAATATTAACACTCAGATTTGTGGATTCTCTTGGCAGAACCTGAAGCTGTGGCATCACCCGGCCCTTACTCCTCCGACAGAAACAACTGCCGTTGAGCAGTGGCTGGCTCTTGAGATGGATCCGGGGCCCTTCCCCTCCCAACAGCAGGGGGTTGGTCCCACTGCTGTGTACGTGACACCTCGGTCTCTTTCTCTAAAACTGGGCTATCCCAGGAAAGGTTCCAGTAAGTGAGAGCTGTCCTCAAGGAATTGTAAGTAAGGATTCGGGGTCCCAAGGGGTTCTCTGACGTATGACGAGCGCTAGAAGAACTCTGTGTTCCTTTCCTTACGAGGTGGATAAAAGGTCCACATGCAGGCCCCTCTCCCATTCTTGGATTTCTTGAAGAGCAGAAAGGGAAGACTGTGGTCAGTAGTGCGTCACCAGACTAACAGTTCATGGTGGAACAAAGGAAAAGGGTGTCTATAAACACATCCCACTGGCGAGTGAAAGGGTCTCTCCAAAGACAGAAGTGATGCTCCTGGTGGTGGTTCCAGTAAGTGACTAGTTACCTGTTGTTTAAATGAAAGAAGGCAAGAAAGAAACAACAGGCCCAAAATGGAGTCACTGCCCCCCCAGGAGCAAACCAAGACTTCGCTGCATTTTCAGCCTCTTCCAGGAATGTGACCTTTAACCAGTCAATCTGGAAATTCCTGATCTGCACTAGTGAGGTAACAGGCGTGATAGACCACCCCCCCCCCTTCCCCCAGAGAAAGGTGACCTTGCTTGAAACAATTCGCTCTTTGTTAGAAAACTTCCTTTTCTGCCCCCTTCCATTTTGTACAGCTCCTCGGAGCTCCTTTCCACTCTCCGCGTCTGATGCTGTGGGATTCAAGAGCTGTTGAGTAAAGTCTATGAGATCTTCAAACTTACTCGGGTGAATCCTGCTTTATAGCGTTGTGTGGCAAGGAAGCGAGCATGTGGCCACACAAAAAACTGCAAGCCTGAACAGAGATTCCAACGGTTTAACTTTTACAGCAAAAAGTATGCTGTGAAGGAGGGACTCATGAATCTTGCCAAGAAGGCAAAGAGCTACGGAGCCATGACGTTAGAGCTTTCCGTTCTTTCTTCTTCCGGTCTCCTCATTTTGCAGGCTACACTGCCAGCAACTTGCAGGCCAACAAGAGATCTTCATTTTTCTGTATCTCGACACCTGTAGGGTGTTCACATAGAGGTGGTAGTCAATAATACAGGGGGAACCGTGGTGTGTGGAAAGGAAGATTTACCCAGGATCCCTGCTGGAATTTGAATTCCACTCTCTTGAATCTCAGCCTGATAATTTCGTTATTAGTCAATGTGTTTTCCTTCGGACGGGTACACATTCGCCCATCATTCCTCAGAAATACATAGGAAGTTTTTACCTTCAGTCATCAGACAGGATGTACTCTGGTGCCCATTTTGCAGTCTTCCGTAGGAATTCTAAGAGAGTGATCAGACACCCTGGCTGGCCCAGGACAATGTCAGAGTATGCCCGCTGTCCCAGTATAATCATTAATAGAGACTCTTTTCACTCTCCCAAGTGCCAGGCTTGGATGATAAATTGTATCAGGGGTAGACAAACCTTTTCCGTAAAGGGCCAGACAGCAATTATCTTAGGCTCTGTGAGTCACAGAGACTTTGCTGCTCTGTTATTTAACTCTAACACTGCAGCAAGAGCAGCCATAGAGAACACACAGATGAATAGTGCAAGGGCACAACAGTGTTCCAATAAAACTTTACAAAAACAAGTGGCTGGCTGGATTTGGCCTGAGGGCCATACCGTGCTGAGGCCTGAATTACAATGGTAACCCCAGTTGCCAAGAAATCTAGGAATATTCCTTTCACCCTAGGAGAAAAGAGCTCATAACGAGAAGACATTTTGAAGGTAGAGTGTAAAATTTAAGAAAAAAACACATGAGTAGTATAATCTTCAAGATGAAATACTACCTAAGAAAAAATGAGTTCAAAAAAAAGGGGGGGGGATTATCTTTGAAAGCGTGTGTTTCAGAATTTTTATGGAATGGAAAAAGCCCACGTAAGAAAAATTTCATTTTAAGGAATCTCTGAAAAAATGAAGCCAGCTGACTGAGGCGGAGCTCTCCAGGGAAGGGCTGCTTTCCACCAGCTGAAGGAGGGGTCTCTGCTTTCCACTAAGAAAAAGAGCAGGAAGTACAAGGATGATCCGGTCACCCTGAAGGAGGCCTGATTTCGGATCACTGATGAAGACAAATGGAGAGAGCAAGAAGACAACAAAAGACTTCATGGCAACAGATGACGGGACTCAGGGCTACTTAAAAAAAGACGGGATGGGGCTGCGGATTTCCTCTGAGAGGTGAGCCCTGGCTGGCTCGGGAAGTCAAGGAGTAAGAAGGAATGCGCCCCCCCCCCCCCCCCCCCCCGCCACCTCTTCTATTTATCGGTTTCACGCATCAGGCCTGCAAGTCCCCATCAGGCCTGCAAGTCCCCGGTGAGACAAAAGCAAAAGTTCAAGTGACCATCCTGGGGAGCCCAGGGGACAGTCTTCTCCAGGTGAAGCCCAGACAGCCACCTGTCCACAGCACAAGAACACTACAAGAGCGCCACCTGCTGTATGAATTGCCAGCCCGGGCTCCCCAGTCTCAGGAATTCATCCACAGCTCATTCCATTCAGGAGCACAACAGTCTCAACTGGAGAACCTTGCGACCCCCTGGGATTGCACCAATCCTCACAAACAGGCACGGCCAGTCTTTAAAACACCAGAAATACAGTCAGTTACCGAGGAAAAGTCTGGTTCTTTCGGATGATCATGATTCGATGCTATCTAGCCCCAACGTCAGTGTAGTGTTTGCCCTATCTCCATAATTAGTCTTCATATCTTTCCAGGGTAGTTATTTGTCTAATTTAGGAGGCAATGGCTGGTTGCATAAATTCTGTCCAAAGTGATCATGCGCATCACAAGCCCCTTCTCCAAGATGTGGGGGGTTTTTTTGTTTTTTTTTATTTTTATTATCTTTTTTTTTTTTTTTTTTTTGCTAATGTCTCTCTAAACAAGGATGCCTCTGTAAGCGCATCTCCGGAAGGAGGAAGGGGTCTTGTGCAATGAGCCAGGTTTGCACCCCGGCCCAAGGCTACCGGTGTCCTTCCCGCACTGCTGGAAGTCAGCCACATCTGGCTCTCCCCCCGTCTTGGGTTGTCTTTGTGTCACAGACCTTTGGGGAGGCTGGCACTTTCTTCCCTACTCAATGAGGTCTGTGTATGTGCGCCTTAATGCTCTCAATGTCTGCCTTTAACACTTCAAGCAATTCTGTGTGTGCCCCTTTCCGTTGGAAGAAAAAAAAGTTTAATTCCGTATTTCTTAATTTCCATTAAGCTCTTTGTTCCATTAAAATTACACACACACACACACACACACACACACACACACACACAATACCTTCTTGCACTCTAGGAAGAGAAGGGATAGACAAAACCCTAAATACCCCTCCTATCACCAAGAAACCCAAACAATTCTATGACCGGGGGAAGAAAGAAAAAATTGTTTTCCAGTTAACTTCCAGGAGTACCCATCCTGAAGCATAAGAGAACAGGGCTTGTGTACAGAAAGGACAAACACGGGGTTACGTTTCCAGAGGGCTCACTTCGCAGCCTGCTGGGCTCTGTGACTCAAGTCTCCTCTCAAAGGAGCAGCCTACCAGTTCCCTCACTCCACATTGTCTCATGGCCCTGAGTGTCAGTCATCGGCAGCAACAGCACACAGGGCAGCAGCCACTAGCGGTCACTCTCCGAAGAGCCACCCCACCCCGGCTCCGGGAGCTAGAGTCAGCGTTACGTACTGGGCAACCAATGTAGGCAGAGTTGTGGACACCGGGGGGCCTCTTGTAAGTGCCATCGCTGTCTGTGGTGATGAGTCTGTCCTTCTCAGCATCTCCGGGACAGCCGTTGACCTGGTGTTTTCGGCGTGGTTTAGGAGATCGTTTTATCCTGGAGCTGCGGGAGGGGGTGGGGGCAGGAAGGAGGTTATCTTCATAGGAAATAATCCTTCCTGCCAGTAGCTTATCCACTAAACACAAAGTATTTTCCAAGCATCTGGGATATGGTGGCCACTGTGGTGAACACCCCATAGGATACAAATATGTAAGACATAGTCTCTGCTATGAGGAAGCCACAGTCTACCTGAGCATATTAAATGCACGCAACAAGAGAGAATAATATAAGGTAATATATAACCGTGACTTTTTCCGGACTTTCAGAGAAGGGCAAGATCAGTGTGAGCTACCAGTATCATGGCTGGCTATACAGCACCTGAACTAGGTCTTGAAGAGCAAGTAGGATCTGCAGAAGGGGAGGGATGTGGGGAGAAATGCGAAGCAGATGAATGTATGGCGGGCAACAGCAGGCCCATCTAAGGGAGAGACAGTTCTGTCTACACTGCTGGATGGTGGAAAGTAGCCGGAATGGGGAGGCAGGGCGCCTCCTGTTACAGGGCAGGTTCCATGAGGCAGGGAACCAAAGCAGTTACAGGTGTTGGACACAGCAAGACCAACCAGAGCAGCGATTATAGCACACACACGTGCCTTCGGGGCAGGGGTCCGGAAGGCCAAGAGACCAAGACTCGGAGGGCAGCTATGGGAAAAGAAATGCACCTGCACCTGACACGGACGGGTGCCCACGCGAAGGAGGTGAAGGTACTGGAGGTGAGGGTGGGATGGGAGAGGAGGGAGATTCCCCAGTGAGAGAGACTCGAGCACAGCCATCTGAGAAAGAGAAGGTGCCTGCCATATCCAACTAGGTGAATTCAGGGAGGCAGAATAAAGCCAGGGCCGGGGTTCTGAGGCCCCTGAAGGAGCAGGCGGGAGCATGAGAAGAGGCCCAGCAGGAGCAAGGCCGACGGCGCCTCCACAGGCAACCCTTGGGGGGTGCCCCTGCCCCCTCTGCGGACGCCCACCTCTTCCTGGGCTCTATGAACACTGAGGGCACGCTGGCCGTGGGGTCCAGGATCTTGTCGATCTGCATCTGCGCCCTGCGGTATACACGGTGCCGCTCGCGCGTGTCGCCCGAGGACAGGTCGTCCACCACCGGGAATTCGTAGTGGCCACGGCGCTTGGCGCGGAGCCGGATCTTGTTCCGATGGTGCTCGATCTCGGACTTGTGCCGCAGGGCCGTCTGGATCTGCGTGGCCGAGGGGAGAGAAATGAGTCACATGGAATGTTCCCAATGTTCCTGCCACCCACGCTGAGACAGCATCTTAGGGAAGGCCTTTCTTTTCCTCAGACCCGTGTCCAAGCCCAAAGGGACAGGCACTCCCACACGGGGGCATACATACCTATGTATCAAGCACTACATTTTAAAAAGAGAGTAAAAAAAAAAAAAAAAAAAAGATGTATGCTATCAAGTTGTGAGGCCACAGGCCTGGTGAGCACATTCCCTTCTTTCTTTCCACCAGATGGAAAATCCACTTTAGGGAGGATTTACCCGTAGCAGGTACAGAGGCGTGCAGACAGCTCTAGGTTAGGACTGGGGCTGAGCAGGGCCAGGACTCGGTGAGAAGAGACAACACACACCATCCTAAACCCGGGACACACGTTCTTGTCACATTCTTAGCAAGAAGCCAATGAGGGCTAGAGAGGGAAAACTCTAGGAACTCTTGATGGGACTTCGGTAAGATGATCTACTTCAAGGATCACCTTTAAAGTGGGCAGGGGGTTTCCGCCACACCAATTGCTTATGACTTCATCCTGGCAGAACTCACAACAGTAGCAGGTATTTGTTAGAGGCAGGAAATGCACAGCATGAAGCTATGTGCAGTCCTAAATGGCTCAGGCCAGGTTAAACCTTTCAAGTTCAAGGTAACAGTGCCTTGGCCTGGCCTTCTGCTTCCCCAAATCTTACCAACTCACTCTTCCAGGATTCACTGGAAGACGATTTTACTACGCCTTCCTAGATCCTTGGGATCAGAGCGGATCTATCTGGGATCACCCCCCAATTCAAAGGTTCATTAGGAAAACCGATAGGACTTAGCATTTAGTCCCATTTAATACAGCAAAAGGACGCAAATTAAAATAAGCACAGGGTATGTGGGGTGAAATCTGGAGGAAATAAAGCACAAGCTTCTAAGAGGCCTTTCCCAGGGGAGTCACACTAAATATGCTTAATTCCTCCAGCAATGAGTTGCGACAACACATGTAAAATGTTATCCACCAAGGAAGCCCATCAGAGATGCAGTGCCCAGGATCGGTACTGGGGGCTGGTCCAACAGGCACCCTCTGTCTAGCGTGTACCAAAATCCCAGAGTCCCAGAAGGAAAAGAGATGTTCGAGTAAGTCATAACGTTTGCAAAAACGGTCTGGGCACAGTGAACCACTCTGTTCTGGGAATGACAGGAGCCTTTCTGACATGTAAGTTCCTCAACATCAGCCAAGGGCCAAAACAGGACTCTTGAAGGATAGCAATCTCATGTTTGCCACGTGAACTCTCTGCACAACGGCCAGTGTGCGAAACGGGGTCCTTGAATGTTATCTGATCTAAAAAAGCGGAGCATAAAACTTAAAATCAAGCATACTTCTTAGCAGCTCCGACCTTCAACACTGCAATTTTCACTTGTTGGTAAGCACTGACCAAATCAGAATGTGGTTTTTTTTGTTTTTTTTTTTTTAATATAAATGTACTTTTCAATATGAGCAAATACCTCTTTGTTAATTTTGTTGGTTTCTGCCACCCGGTCGGCCAGTACGGTGTGCTGAACTGGAGGTCCTGGTATCGGCTGCATGGCGATCAGCTGTATCTTACTGGGAACCCGCCGGCTGGCCTCTGAGGACCGGGAGAGCCTGTCCACGTGCTCGAAGATGGAGGCTGACGAGTGCTGCTCGTTCCCTGAACTGGGCGGCGGTGGCCCTGGAGCAGAAGGAAAAGCAAAAGCATAAATAAAGCCATCCCAAAGAAACAGCAAATAATCAATCGTGACGCTGCATGGTGTCAAAACTTGCCATGTTTCGTCTAACGGCATCTCAAAGTCTTCAGGAAGGAAAGAGAGAGGACAGGAGCTGCTTAGTCAGTCACTAAGCAACTTGCACAACTTTTAGAGGAACATTGAAAGCAGCTCTGAACTTCCGCTATCAGTTGGAATGATAAAAATTTAGCCACCAGGGCAATTATACTGATAGAAAAACAAGAAAATAGGGAACAGTGGACATGCAGGTATGTGCTGGTTAACAATGAACACATCTGGAAAATTACAGAAAAGTTATGAAAGAAATTGAAGAAGACACACAAAAAATTGGAAAAACATTCCATGCTCCTGGACTGGAAGAACAAATATTGTCAAAATGTTGGTATTACACAAAGCAATCTACATATTCAGTGCAATCCCTATCAAAATAACACCAGCATTCTTCACAGAGCTAGAACAACCAATCCTAAAATTTGTATGGAACCAGAAAAGACCCTGAAAAGCCAAAACAATCCTGCAAAAGAAAACCAAAGCTGGAGGAATCACAATCCTGGACTTCAAAATACATTACAAAGTTATAACCATCAAGACAGTATGGTACTGGCACAAGAAAAGACACTCTGCCCAGTGGAACAGAATAGAGAACCCAGAAATGGACACACAAACATATGGCCAACTAATCTTTGACAAAGCAAGAAAGAATATCCAATGGGATAAAGACAGTCTCTTTAGCAAGTGGTGCTGGGAAAACTGGACAGCGACATGCAGAAGAATGAACCTGGACCACTTTCTTACACCATACACAAAAATAAACTCAAAATGGATGAAAGACCTAAACATGAGAAAGGAAGCCATCAAAATCCTAGAGAAGAAAGCAGGCAAAAATCTCTTTGACCTTGGCGGCAGCAACTTCTTACTCAACACTCCCTCCCTCAGAGGCAAGGGAAACAAAAGCAAAAATGAACTACTGGGACCTCATCAAAATAAAAAGCTTCTGCACTGCGAAGGAAACAATCAGCAAAACTAAAAGGCAACCGACAGAATGGGAGAAGATATTTGCAAATGACACATCAGGTAAAGAGTTAGTTTCCAAAATCTATAAAGAACTTATCAAACTCAATACTCAAAAAACAAATAATCCAGTGAAGAAATGGGCAAAAGACATGAATAGACACTTCTCCAAAGACGACATCCAACCGACACATGAAAAAATGCTCAACATCACTCATCATCAGGGAAATACAAGTCAGAACCACAATGAGATACCACCTCACACCTGTCAGAACGGCTAACATTAACAACTCAGGCAACAACAGATGTTGGCGAGGATGCGGAGAAAGAGGATCTCTTTTGCATTGTTGGTGGGAATGCAAGCTGGTGCAGCCACTCTGGAAAACAGAATGGAGCTTCCTCAAAATGTTAAAAATAGAACTACCCTACGACCCAGCAATTGCATTACTAGGTATTTATCCAAGGGATACAGATAGGCTGTTTCAAAGGGGCACAGGCATCCCGATGTTTATCGCAGCACTATCAACAACAGCCAAAGTATGGAAAGAACCCAAATGTCCATCAACGGATGAATAGATAAAGAAGATGTGGTATACATACACAATGGAGTATTACTCGGCAACCAAAAAGAATGAAATCCTGTGGTGCCTGGGTGGCTCAATTGGTTAAGCCATCTGACTCTTGGTTTGGGCTCAGGTCATGATCTCATGGTTTGTGAGTTCAAGCCCCACAATGGGCCCTGTGCTGACAGTGCAGAGCCTGCTTGGGATTCTCTCTTTCCCTCTCTCTCTGCACCCCCCGACTCACTCTCTCTGTCTCTCTCTCAAAAATAAATCAATAAACAAAAGAAAAAAATGAAATTTTGCCATTTGTAACTACGTGGATGAACTAGAGGGTATTATGCTAACCAAATTAGTCACAGAAAGACAAATATCATATGACTTCACTCATATGAGGAATTTAAGATACAAAACAAATGAACAAAAGGGAAGCAAAACTAATATAAGAACAGGGAGGGGGACAAAACATAAGAGATTCTTAAATATAGAGAACTGAAGGTTGCTGGAGGGATTGTGGGTGGAGGGATGGGCTAAATGGGTAAGGGGCATTAAGGAAGATACTTGTTGGGATGAGCACTGGCTTTTATACATACAGGATGAATCACTGGAATCTATTCCTGAAATCATTATTACGATATATGCTAACTTGGATGTAAATTTTTAAAAATAAAAATAAAGGGGCGCCTGGGTGGCTCAGTCAGTTAAGTGTCCGACTTCGGCTCAGGTCATGATCTCATGGTTTGTGAGTTCGAGCCCCGCGCTGGGCTCTGTGCTGACAGCTCAGAGCCTGGAGCCTGCTTCGGATTGTGTCTCGCTCTCTCTCTCTGCCCCTCCCCTGCTCACGCTCTGTCTCTATCTCAAAAATAAATAAAACATTAAAAAAAAAATTTTAATAAAAATAAAAAAGAATTCTCACGGCAAAAGAAAAAAAAATTAAAATAATGAACACATCTAGTCTTTCAGTTCTGACACACAAAGAAAACTAAGTTGAAGAGCCACAAAAAGAAAAAGTTGCTGCCGAGAGGGAATTTTTCCCACTTAAAAAAACAGGAGTGGTACCCTTAAAAAAGGGGGACACTACATGGCATGCATATCTTACTACATTGAACTTTAAAAATTTTTTTTAACGTTTATTCATTTTTTTTGATAGAGCATGAGTGGGGGAGGGGCAGAGAGAGAGGGAGACACAGAATCCAAAGCAGGCTCCAGGCTCTGAACTGACAGCACAGAGCCCGACGTGGGGCTCGAACTCAGGGACCGTGAGATCATGACCTGAGCTGAAGTTGGGACACTCAACGGACTGAGCCACCCAGGCGCCCCAACATTGAACTTTTCAGAAAAGTAACCAAAACTTCAAAAGAGAGGGGTGCCCCGGTGGCTCAGTCGGTTAAGTGTCCAACTTAAGCTTGGTCATGGTCTCATGGTTCATGAGTTCGAGCCCCGTGTCTGGCTCTGTGCTGACAGCTCAGAGCCTAGAGCCTGGTTCAGATTGTGTGTCTTCCTCTCTCTCTCTGCCCCTCCCTCACTCACACTCTGTCTCTGTCTCTCAAAAATGAATAAGCATTAAAAAAAATTAAAAAGAAAACAGAGACCGGATCTTAGTAGAATGGGTGATTTTCTCCAATTTCTTGCATTTTCTCTAGTGGGGATTTTCTCTAATGCATATGACTTTGGTAGTAGATATAATCCCAATAAACTTTACTTTTCAAAAGGCAAAGAGAGAGATGCAGAAGGGATGAAGAGATGGGAAGAGCTTGATAGAGGTACTTAGATACACTCCCTCTGCTAAGCCACAGTTGTCCCCTGAACACTCTGGACAGTGCTTTACAATACACGACCAAGAGGTCACAAGAAGGAGTGAGAGCGTGTGGAATCTGTTTTAATGCATGCACATCAGTGGTGCGTACGTCTTTGTATTTCCTTTCAATTTGAATTATATCCCACACGATTAGAAATGATTTATAGAACTGTGAATGAATGACGCCTCTCTAGCAAGGGAGCATCGTTATCTGGATTCGGGCTATTCTCGGGCTTTCCTTCCCTGCCCTGGGCCCAGAGGGAGCCTATTTGTGCAACACAAGCACAGCCGGCACCACCATTCATCCTGTGGCAGCTACTCAAATTGCAGGCACAAAGCCTAAAAGGGGGTAATTAGCTTCGCCAGACAGGCTAGCCTTGCTAACCCAAACTTTCACAGTAACAGCAAATGTCACAAAGGGGAACCCTTTAAGCTACTGACACTTAAAGATGAGATGCTTTCCTCCAGAAGGGTTAACAGACCGGGGCACACAGATGACAAAGGAAGATCACCATTCCCCGACTTCCGCGCTGTCTTCCTGCCTGGGTACCTCCGAGCTGCAAGCCTATGCCTAGCTCCTGTCGGTGCCCTCTTCCAGTCCCCAGCTGTGGTCACGGTTTGGCACAATTCACCAACTGCAACCAGACAATATATGTATGTATATATATCTGTAACGGGGATATACTTTTTTAAGTGTATTTATTTGGGGGAGGGGTGGGGAGGGTTAGAGAGAGAGGGAAAGAGAGAGAACCCCAAGGAGGCTCCAAACCATCAGTGCTGAGCTCGATGTGGGGCTCAGACTCATGAACTGTGACATCATGACCTGAACCGAAGTTGGATGTTTAACCAACTGAGCCACCCGGGCACCCCATAACTTGGTTATTTTTATGTTTGCTATATATTGTACAAATAAAAACTGCATGGACAATAATGACCAATGGAAGGTACAACTGGATACACAGAGATTAATCTGCATGAATATACCTTAAGGTAATAGGAGATTTTGGATTAAAATCCATTTATATTCAAATAGAAAACCAAAAAAAATGTAATGACAGAAATTAGAGTATAGGATAATGTAGACAAAGCAGGACGACAGGGGAAAGAACTATAGGAAGTGCTGAAATGGTGAAGCTATAAAACATTTTTAAAGAATATTAATTTCATTATCTGCAGGTGAATACAAAGTACACTATCGCTAAGGCCCGTGGCCCCATTAGTGTCCTGGGAGGCAGGGATCACATTTCTGTCTTCCTCTTCCTCCCATTCTAGCACCTCACCAGCCACAGGCACTAAGCACAGATATGCTGAATGCAGGACTAACCAACCAGTCACTTCAACTAAGTTTATAAAATTTTACCCCAAAAAGGCATCTGGGAATCTGCTTCAATGAAAAGAATTCTAACCTGTGAATTTAGTCATTCTATGAATGAGTGCTCCACAATTCCTTGACAAACTTTGATGTGATAGGCAGTCAAAACAGTTGCCCTGCAATCTCCCCCAAATTATTCATTTGCTTTGCAAACTCCGTAGCAACGCCAAAGGAGGTACTGGCTTAGCTCCAACTGAAACTTCTAGAAGTCCATTCTACAATTCAGAACTTGTGGAATTCTCATGAACGAAGTGCCAACTACTTAAAAATCACATCCTTGGTGCGCCTGGGTGGCTCAGTCGGTTGAGCGTCCGACTTCAGCTCAGGTCATGATCTCTCAGTCTGTGAGTTCGAGCCCCGCATCAGGCTCTGTGCTGACAGCTCAGAGCCTGGAGCCTGTTTCAGATTCTGTGTCTCCCTCTCTCTCCGCCCCTCCCTGACTGAGGCTCTCTCTCTGTCTCAGAAATAAACATTAAAAAAAAAATTTTTTTTTTAAATCACATCCTTGCACGCACATGTTTCGCAGTCCTTACCTACTCAGTGGATTCCCGATGACAGAGGAGGAGGGACACAACATTAGGCAAGAACACCACAATGGTGGCACAGTACCAGGCTGAATGCCGTTGCCTTCACACGAGGAAGGTGCATCGTCTCCCTAGCTCATCTCTCTCTTCACAGCTCTGCTAAAGGGAACCCGTGGTAACAATGTGACTTACTCTAAAACCACAGTAACTGAACACAATGACATCTAAGTAACCTCCTAAGGGTCCATAGACGGTCATATATATGCATCATGGTCTACCCACCTTCCAAAAATAGTCAGCTGGGCAGGGGATAAAGCACAACCTCTAATAGACCAAAATCAATGATGCTCTTTTCTCAGCCACCATTGCAGTGTGGGTCAGAGTGTTGGCAAGTCTTACCAACGAGTCAGAAAGGACCCAGAGGCCAGGGCACCTGCTGTGTTAAGACAGAACACTGGTCCCAGAGCAACATGGAGGAGGGACCCAAGTGGTTCTCAGGCAACTATGACTTGTCACAAAAGAAGGACTTTTACATGAATCACAAAATAATTCAAAAGCTATGATTAAAAACTCACAATCCTTGGGAATGCTAACTGGTGCAGCCACTCTGGAAAACAGTATGGAGGGTCCTCAAAAAAATTAAAAATAGAACTACCTACAACCCAGCAATTGCACTGCTAGTTATTTATCCAAGGGACACAGGTATGCTGTTTCCAAGGGGCACACGCACCCCCATGTTTATAGCAGCACTATCAACAATAGCCAAAGTATGGAAAGAGCCCAAACGTCCATCGATGGATGAATGGATAAAGAAGATGTGGTATATATATATATATATACAATGGAGTATTACTCGGCAATCAAAAAGAATGAAATCTTGCCATTTGCCACAACGTGGATGGAACTAGAGTGTATTATGCGAAGCGAAAGTAGTCAGAGGAAAACAGATATCACATGACTTCACTCATATGAGGAATTTAAGATACAAAACAGACGTTGGGGCGCCTGGGTGGCTCAGTCGGTTAAGCGTCCGACTTCAGCTCAGGTCACGATCTCACAGTCCGTGAATTCGAGCCCCGCGTCGGGCTCTGGGCTGATGGCTCAGAGCCTGGAGCCTGCTTCCGATTCTGTGTCTCCCTCTCTCTCTGCCCCTCCCCTGTTCATGCTCTGTCTCTCTCTGTCTCAAAAATAAATAAACGTTAAAAAAAAAAAATTACAAAACAGACGAACATAAGGGAAGGGAAGCAAAAAGAATATAAAAACAGGGAGGGGGACAAAACATAAGAGACTCTTAAATACAGAGAACAAACTGACAGTTGCTGGAGAGGCTGTGGGAGGGGGAATGGGGTAAATGGGTAAGGGACATTAAGGAATCTACTCCTGAAATCACTGTTGCACTACATGCTAACTTGGATGTAAATTTAAAAATAAATAAATTTTTTTTTAAAACTCCCAATCTTTTCTGTAGGGTATTTAAGTTCTATGCAAGCAAAAAAATACCTTCATGGTAGCTTTAAAGAAGTAAACAAGATCTTTCAAGCAAAGTGATATTTGTAGTGAGAAAATCATCTTTCTAAAATATGAAAATAACGTACAGATTGTGGCGTCTCTTCAAATCATAATGGTGACATCTTAGCTTCCAGAACTCACAACATCTAGTGTACTTGCCTCCTTCCACGGACAACTCAGTCCCACACCTGACATGCTTACTAGTTGGATTTTGAGTATGTGTTGATAGTGATATTTGATTTTTGTTAGCCACACAGAAGATACTGGTTTTAATACTGTTAGTAAGGAGTTAAATGCAGGAACTAAAAGCAAGATTTTCTCAGATAAGCAATGAACAGAAACTGAGAAACTCCAGAACTGATTCTTTTTTTTTCTTTTTCCCTCTCAAATATTTCCTTCCTAGAATCAAAATTAGATTTTAGTTCTGTCTGTCTGAAACAGGGCACCTGTTACCATGGTGCTTAAATAACTTTTACAATTCTGTGAAACTGGATCCAAAGAAAAAACTCTTCCTTTATTCTAAGGGAGTTTTCTTTAACATCAAAAAAGAGCTGGAAGGAATCTCAAAAATGAGCTAGTTTAGTCCTACAGAAGCTCCAAAGGCTAAGGGACTTGCAAGGTCACCAGCATGACAATGATAGATCAGGCCCTCTAGCTTCCATCTAGAATCTGTTCATTTATAGAATATGGTTCACTCGGTACTGCATTTTGAAACAAAGAAATTTATGACGGCAAATGTTAAAGTATAAAAATTACTACTAAAAACAGTATCCTGGGGCATCCCAATTTTCTTTGCATTACTGAAACGGCCCTGAAATATAAATAAAACTCCAGCAAATACAACAGCTGTATTAGCACATTTACTTAACAGAATCTCTTAAACTAAAGCCAAGCTACCTTGCCATCACACCAAAAAATGCTCCTAAGTCTAGTTAGACCTGTGGGCTTAGTTTTGTCACGGAGCAAGAGCTCCACGTTCATGTCTTTGGGACGGACACGAAGTTCGTTTCATACCTGGCCTAAACAACCACAGACTACAGATTCAAATATGCTACGCCACCCGATTGCACCGAATGACCTATAGGAAGAATGATCTAGGAACAGAACCAAATATAATGCATTTGGACCCATGATACATAAACGACTTTCTGGCAGTGGCAGCTGGGAAATACCGGAACTGGATCCTAAGAAGGTCACTAAATCCTGGAGGTAGTGTTTGCGAGTCTGGTTGTAGTTTGATTTCCTCCTTGTTCTTGGGGGAGGCAAACCATTAGGACTCTCCACTAGAATGGAACATGGCTATGAACTTCCAAACGTACTTGAGTGAATCCCTAACCTCTAGCACAGTCCCCCGCCTCCATCCAGACACCAGTACCACATCAGACAGTGACGGTCGATGCTGAGAAACTCACCATATGGATAACAAATATTCCACTGCAGATTTTTTTGTTAAATGTTTAGCATGTGAAATAGCATAAAACCTTATCCTACTGGAATCTCCTAATTACTACAGTTAACGTGGAGAATGGGAAGAATCACTGACCGCTCTGTGGGGCTCTGTGGGGCTGGCCATCGTTCGCCGTTCCTGGCGTCTTGTCTCCTGCATCCCTCTCACTGGACTCCTCACTTACGGTAGAGTCAGCATCTGATGGAGAAACTCTACAGACACAAAACAAACACAAGCATTAGGAAAAAGAAAGAAAGGGAGGGGAGGGGAGGGGAGGGGAAGGTCACATTAACTTAGGTGTGGAAGGCAGCCTTCGAGGCAAAACAGACAGAAATGAGACCGTCCAAAAAATCATCTACAAGGAACACACACTCACAGCACACAGTCCCCTCGTGAAGACAGTATAACAGGGCTTATATGGTTCATCAGGCTGTGTTTCAGCAAATACCAGGAAACTAAGTGCCACACTGGAGGATGGTCCCTCGGCTACCAGGGCCCTGGCCTGGCAGTCTGGGTCCAGCAGAGACTGTACCAGAAGATCTGGGGTTAAGGCCCGGTTCCAGGTCAACTGAGACTACAGAATTCCTAGGAACCCAGGGTGGTCCTGAAGACACCCCAAAGAACCCCACAGCTTCGGCAGAAGCCAACACTTATAACACAAAAGCAACAATCACTCCTGAGATTTGATTCTACATATAAAGAGCAAGGATGTCAGAGAACCCAGGCTGCACCAGGCTAATGAAAATCCTTAAGCAGTTAGGAGCCCTTCTCTGTGTGTCCCTAAGGGATGCTGAAATACTACCTTAACCACAGACCACTGAAATGGTCTAATGTGACTAATGTTTAGAATGGTACTACCAAGGGAGGGGGAAAAAAAAACTTGGCAAAATTATACTAACGTTTTTGACGATCTTTAATGATTTGATTTATTCTTAGCCTGCAAGATAATTAAGCAAGTAACATCTCTCTACATAATTCGCTTTCTTTTGTAAAGATCACGTTGTAACATCCATTAAATTCTTAAAACTAGGCCAGAACCCCCGGGGTAGGTTATCTGATAAGTCAGAAATTGTGACATCGTTTCAAGTGTTGGTATGATCACACATTTTTCTCCCCCTCTTAGCAGGAGATCAAGATTTGGAGTTCAAAGCTTCAAGGAGGGCTGATAATTTGAAGCTTCCATACCGTGGCGTGACCAGGCTGAGTTCTACAGTCAACTGCATAAAACCTGATCCTGATCTTTGACCAAGCTCCAGCCCTTCTCACAGGATCAGAGGGTGCAAAGGGGGACTTCCAGGCGGCGTGTTAACAGGCAGTCCCCCGTGCGCTTTGCTTTGATAGGAAGAATGGAAATACACTGGGAATGGGGAGCTGGGCAGGGGGGAGGTGGTGCGGAGCCCATGGAAACACGCTAACGAGAGAGACAACAGAGACGGCTGGCGAAAAGACAGGCGA
>NC_064816.1:148192668-148274578 GCF_023721935.1 Panthera uncia
ACGCTAACGAGAGAGACAACAGAGACGGCTGGCGAAAAGACAGGCGAAGAAAGGAGGATGCGATGAAAGTCACCTGCAGACAAAGCTACCAAGTCATAGCCAGCCTCTGGCATAATGTCAAGGGCAAAACCAATATGGACTGAGTGTGTATTATGTGTCAGGCATGTTTTATCTATGACTTCTGATATCATGTCCTGAGGGCCTAGAATGACCCACCCCAGAATACACACACTTGAGCTAGTCAATACCTCACCAAGTCTCAGGGGGACCACCAAACCACGAGAGGCAGTGATTTATAACGCTAAATACTTGAGAAAAGCGCCTGGCCTCCTATGGCAGTCCACCGGAGTGGATCAAGAGCCCTTGGGTTCGTTAACTTTGGGCAAGCTGGCGCCAGTCTCCTGGGGTTCCAGACCCAGGGAATACTCACCATCAGCTCTTCTGACACTGGAAACTGACAAACTGAAAACGGAAACATGCTCTGAGATAGAGAACAATACAGAAAGCCCAATAAGAACCTTCCTCGGTGACGGACGTTCTTGGAAGCGATCTTTGCCTTGGGGCTGGGCACATCTCCGTTTTCAGAGGGTGTGGTGTGATCCTTGACAGGTCCCGGCAGTGGTGCTGGCTCATGAATAATCAGTATGTCGTCTTTATTGTGCTGACCCAGATGCTGCTTCGCGAAATCAAAGCCCTTCACGCTAGGGATCTGCAACTAAAACACACAGACACACCCAAGCGAGAGAGTCAATCTGAAGTCCGGGGACTGTAAAAGGGGATTGTGAGGGCCGGCAAGACTGTGAGTGCCAACTTCCAACCCGAGATCGTGCTTGCCACCCCACCAATCTAACTGAACAAGCATCTCTAAAACATCAACAGTGTGCACAGGGCTATTTATACCTAGAGTTGGCAGAAAAGACAGATACTTGCGAAAGATGAAAGAAGATTATGGGACCAAATATCTAGACCATAATACAAAAGACACTGCAAGACAATACCTGGCCGCCATCACAGTAGCATGATCATGTGCTATGCAGTGGATTAGATGGAGACAGTGGCACGGGCGAGATATTCTTTATCGAGAAATGGAGACTGAGGCCGGGATTCGCAGGACAGGAAGAACTTGGAAATAAATGCAAAAGGGCAGCTACACAGAGAATGTCCTAAGATTGTGTCAGGGGCCAGAGAACACCTGAAAGCTGGGAAGAGAGCACATCAGCTGCCCTAGAAGGGTCAGAATGTGGGGACAGAGAGAAGGCTGCCCAACACCAAGTGCCAGTTTCTAGAGCAGAAAACCACTAAGCATTTCTAAAGAGGCAGATTTCCAAAATCCAAGCAGACAGGACACAAAGAGACCAATTGGGAAGTAATGAACAATTCTAAAGACAAGGCAGAAGGATCTGGAAGCCAAATATAGACGCAAGAGGCAAAGGAGGGAAAGCAGCCAGTGATAACTTGAATGACTTATAGGCAGACATCCTGAACAGTGGAAGGCACATTCGTCACGAAAGAATGCTAACCTGAGGAGATAAAAAGACAAGTTTCACTTCAGACACACTTCAGATTGGGATAGCAGGCAACGCTCCAAAGGAGAAGAGCTTGGTGTCACTGGACATGGACGATGACAGCTTGGGAGAGATTTCAGGCTGGAGATAGGACTTGGAGAGCATCTGTACAGAAGATGACGTGAAGGGGTCCTGAGATATTTTTAAAGATGGAAACAGAGTCTGTGGACAAAATGCTGGGTAACATCTAATAGTTTGGGGCTCAGAGGAAGAGGCGAGGGAAATAAATAGGTGACTTTCAAAGAAATAAAAGAATTTGTGAAGTCTAATGTAATAGAAGGCAAGGGGATAGAGAAGTTCTAGAAAGGAGTGGCCGAAATAAGTAATGCGGGCACAAAGAGAAAGGAGAAAGAGGTCTTTGAAAAAGCCCAGCTCTCACATTGGTGGATGCGCAAGTCCTACCTTAGGTACGTGGTGGCAACACCAAACCCACAGCCAACACCCCGTGGACCTGCCATGACGGAGTCCACGCCTCAGCTCCCAGGGCTGCGCTAACACAGGAAAAGAGCTCAAAAGTATATAGAAATGTGGGCAATAAAGGTGAGGCACCCTTTGCGGTGACACTGAAAGTGTCGGGGGTCGGGGGGAGGCATTATGTGTCATTAATTGGAACTTGAAGAGTATAGGAAACTAAACTGCGTTTCAATAATTGCCCCACGGGTCTCCTTGGCAGGAAAGCCACATGCACACCAAAGCCCTTGGCGAGGCTGTATTCCACACTTTAAAGAGAGTCCATCGGTCAAAGACAAAGGCCAAAACAACCTAAGGAGTTATTTTAGACAATGGGCTATGTGTAGGAGCAAAAGGTTTTGTCATATTTGTGCTAACTTCATGCCAAACGAGTGACAACGCCAAAGGCTTACATCTGTGATCTCGAAGGTCTTTTTAGCACTAGAAGTCTACAATCTGTGACTAGAAAGGAAGTAGTCGGTAATAATGACTTATTCCAGCAGAGGGGGACAAAACTTACTATAAATGTAGTTTACAAAGCTGTTGCTTGGAAACAAGAGGCAAAGACCCGGTGAGGCTCTGTTTTCTAAATTAATGATCCCGTGTGACCAGAGCAGACTACTCCACCACAGACGGGGGCTGTTCGTGAGTGTGCCTGTGGTCTGGGCATCACTCTGGTTCCCCTTTCCTACCTCCTGTCGTAAGAGTCCTTCCCTTGCTTTTTACCCCTGCCACACCTCCTGTTAGTTCCATAAACAAACTGCCTCTAAATGGAAGAATCACGGATATAATCAATAGTCACTGAGTCAACCCTGTCAACACCATTTAGTAAATCTTGGTAAAATCTTCTTTAGTGTACTTCCCAGTAAGAAAGTAAATGCCTCTAATGACCAGGAAACAATCACTTTTGCAAGGCAGACAGTCAGCTTTAGAAAAACTGAAGGAGGAGCCACAGACTGCCTCCTCCAAGTAAAGGTCTCCAAAGTGAATAAAGGAAAAAATACAAACGGCACTGCCTCTGTGGTCCAGTCTGTGTACCCCAAGTCTAGGGATTAATACTGGTCACCTACCCTGACAAACTCTCAGAGTTCGTGCAAGAAACAAGCACATGTATATGTCGAAATGCTTCATAAATGTCTAAGTACCATCCAGGTGCAATTGACAACATCGCTGTTGCTATTGGCTGATGAAATGTCAAGCAGTTAACAGAAACTGCTAAGTGTTCTCAGGCGTCAGATAAAAGCTATAAAGTTAGATACAAAATTTTCTAATTCAGCACCAAGATATGACAGGGTAGACCCTCCATAAATATTTGATAACTAAATGAATTTTATTTTTTTTTTATTTTTTTTTTTAATTTTTTTAACGTGTATTTATTTTTGAGACAGAGAGAGACAGAGCATGAACGGGGAGGGTCAGAGAGAGAGGGAGACACAGAATCCGAAACAGGCTCCAGGCTCTGAGCTGTCAGCACAGAGCCCGACGCGGGGCTCGAACCCACAGACCGCGAGATCATGACCTGAGCTGAAGTCGGACGCTCAGCCGACTGAGCCACCCAGGTGCCCACTAAATGAATTTTAAAAAGTCATTTGGGGCTCCAAACTTACTGGATCTTGTGGGGAACCAAGGAAAGGCCCTGCCGGCTCACTGTTGATTCCCACCAACGTCTTCGAATATATCCATTAGATCTTGCACTACTTACAGGCAAGGTGAGTCACCACCTTCAACAATAGAAATTTGGCAACTAACCTGTGCTTCTGCACAAAACAAAAGCTACCTTAGAACACACAAAAGGAAGAAATTAGAGGAAACCTTGCCCACTTATGCAATTAGCTCCTTTTGTTTTATCCCTACTTTCCAGAATGCTTTTTTTCTAGTTTTTCCATTTCTTAAAAACAAACAAACAAACAAAAAATCTAGAGTTAAGTCTGGCTGTATTGTGTCTCCGGCTTCCCCATGCAGAATAAGCTTCAATCAGTATTTTATAAAAGAAGAGCCACAATTAATTAGGGCCTTCAATATTTCTCTAAGGACCCATTATTTCTGAGGAAAGATGGCTCTCTTTTGTTCCATCCCTCTTTAATATGTCACAGAGGGGGCAGTCCCCATTGTCCGTGCCCCACTGGAATACGTCGCCGACGAGTCAGAGAGGGCTGGTAAAGCAGGTCAGCCAAAGAATAGGAGAGATGCCTGATGAATTTTAAAATGCATGAGCCATAAATATAATACGACCTGGGTGGAACAAGACGGAGCGAATCCCCAGTTCTCCAGTTAGCCTGAACCCCTGGGAAGGAGCAGTTAAGATGACAATAGAAACCACAGAGCAAACCCCAAACGTGCCTGAATAAAAATGTGCAGTCTCGCAGACTGCAGCACTGTCTATGCATTTCTTATTTGGTGGATGTGATCTGTGAAAAGTCACCACGGTCGCCATGCTGATTCCATTCAGAAGGCGAAGACAAGGAGACGTTACCACCGTCTGTCCCTGCTGCAGCCCTGGGACCTCTGGTCACCCTGCAGTCTTGGAGGTAGCAGCCAAGTGACAGCGGGGGAACTGAACTCCCCACAAACTAGGTGCTACGGGGTCCTTGCACAGAATCAAAGAGCAACCGCAGGGGATGAGAGGAATTTGGCTGAGATGGAAGAAATGCCCACGAAGCTTCTCTCTTCCATCAGCTGTCCACACAGCCTTCCACAGTGGTCGTTCCCGGCATGAATATGTTCAAGCTGCTCTCCCTGCTGAAAATCCATCACTGGCTCCTCACTACCTACAGCACCACTGCCAACCCCTGATCTGTCCTACAACCCCTCCCAGCCTGGCTCTTGCCTACCGTCCCCTCAGTTTTTCCTGTGCCCTTCCATAAACCTTTTCTCCATCGTTCCTGACAGATGGACCATTCCCTCCACCTGAGCCCACTTCATCTGGTTCATCTCTTCAACCTCTGAGCTTCAGCCCCAGCATCACCCCTTCCCAGAGGGCAGAGGCAGCCCACTGCCCAATGGGGTAGCTGCCCCTCCTCCCTGCTTCCGTGGCAGCCTGGACAGACTTAGGCTGCAATGTGTCAGTGTCTGGGTCACTTGTCCTCTCTTACTAAAGGCCTCGAAGGCAGGGATTGCATGTCATCTGGGCTTGTGACCCAGCCTGGCCCTGCTTGGCTCAGAGCAAAGGCTGGGTGTTGGGTGAACGGATAAGCAGTGACTGAAGCAGCTCCCTCTGGCTGCCCACAGTGCCCACAGGTCAGGAACCATGGTCCCACGCCAACAACAGAGTATGGACTACCCCATCAGAAGGAACAAGCTTCCGTGGGATCAGCAGCATCTAGCCAATGCCATCCATGTCTTTAAATAGAGCCTCAAACAGGGCGAGGTGGGTCCAAGCTGCAGTTTTTCTGATACCAGTAAAAAGTGATGGCTTTGGGCTACACATTAAAGAGACTACAGAAAAAAGAAAGATATGGGTTAGGTTTGTTTTTTTTAATTAGTGGAAATAAAAAAGGACCCTGTCTCCAAATGTAACAGAATGGTCTCTCCCTCTTATCATATGTCAAAACGAATCCACTCCCAATCTGAAGAGGTTTCCTGCTCATTACAAGGGGTAGTGGGTGTGGACTCTTGGTCAGCACATTTATTGTTTCCAGATGTTTGTAGCTCTGAGATTTGCTCGGGGGATCTAGGGGAGTAGCAGTGCAGCAACATCGGGGGGGAGGGGGCGGGGGGCAGGGTGAGCACAAGAAGGAGAAAGAACTCTTGACGTCACAGGGGAAGCTGGCATCTTTTCAAACTGTCCCAAGGGATGGGCTAGAGGCCCCTCACTACTGCCACGTAAATCTTAGAAGAAACAGTTGTAAAGTAGAGATATTTGTTTCTAAACTAAACACAGATCATCCTTTTCCTATCATAAACACGAGACAAGACCTATATAGTGGGTTCCTATGCCAGCAAAACAAAGACCACGCTTCTGAAATGTCACGGGGCTTTGGCCCCCCTTCCAGTGTCAGAAGACACTCCCTCAGGGGTCCCCTTCATGCAGGAGACCTTCCTACAAACATGCCGTAAAGGGCAACTCCGAGGGCTGGAGGTTCTATTTGAAACTCTGTCCATTTGACTTATAGCAACATCTGGGGCACGAAAATATTTCAGAAGTAAAAGTAGGAGAAGGAGAAAACTTGGGGAATATCCTGTTTTGAACTCAAGGGATGTTGTCCTCTGACAGTTGAATGAAGGAACAGATGACAGATGGGCTTCCATGGGGAGTGTTTATGTTGGGCAACATGGAACATGAAAGACCTGACGACATAACCATCTATACTTGGTAAATCTCTCTGTAACATTACTCTTTCACCGGAACAAAAACATTTCCAAACCTACTGTTGATCTTAGTACAATGAAATTCACGCAATGAATGATTCAGCACATCAAGCATTTTTTCCAGGTTTTTTCCACGCCACTACCTCGCCTAACAACAAAACAACCTTAGCACACTATGTAAATAATAAATGAAGACAGGTAATAAATAGAACCTTAGTGTATAAAATGCTTCCAATACATTTGTGCGCCTGGGTGGCTCAGTCGGTTAAGCGTCCGACTTCGGCTCAGGTCACGATCTCGCGGTCCGTGGGTTCGAGCCCCGCGTCGGGCTCTGTGCTGACAGCTCAGAGCCTGGAGCCTGTTTCAGATTCTGTGTCTCCCTCTTTCTCTGGCCCTACCCTGTTCATGCTCTCTCTCTCTCTGTCTCAAAAATAAATAAATGTTAAAAAAAAAAATTTAAAGCGCTTCCAATACATTTGATAATCATAAGCTTCTAACTTAGTCACGGCTTTGCATTTTAGTTAATTCATAAGAAAAAAATACTTATTTTTTTTCTTTCAATAGGTATAGGTTTGTCATGGGCAGCGTTTCTTACAGCCAAACAGAATAAATTTCAAAGGCTAACAGGCAGCCCTTTATTTCTTCTTGTTCTGCCTCTTGCTTGCTTTTTTTAATCAAACTTCTAGAGTCAAATGAGCCCTCTAAATGTGTGAGACACACAGAGGGTGTACATTCATAAACACAGTAGATGGACTACCATTTTCCATTCCCTTGGCAATGGCTAATTGGCACGGTGGGCTAGACGTGTGCAGCTACTGACTTCTTCTTGGGTATTTGGCATGTTTTTGCTCAGAAAAGATCAACCAAAACTAGACACTTACTAAGAGTCAATATCTTTGCTCTGAAACTGCTATGTGACAAACATTGCAGGAACCACTCAAACATAAATGTGAGAACTGCTATTATTATAAAAACTAAATTGAGTGCTTTGGAATGACATGAAAAAGATGTTTTAAAAACACTGCTGTCAAATTAGGGGTAGGTGAATTAACTCTAAAAGATGGCAGACTTGGAGTGGGTGTTGAAAAAAATAATCTAGAGAATTCTGCACTCAGGTTGCTTGCTCTTCTCTAAAGAAACCCAAGCTGGAAACAGCAGCTGATGCATTAGAGGTGTTATTTCTTACAAGAAAAACCACACAGAATCTTCTCAGTAAACCAACAATCCCAAAAATAAAATATAAAAGAAAAAAAGATTCAGAGTATATCAAAAGATTGGCAAATAAGAACCCACTTGTATATTTAAAATGTTTAAGGCATGCAGTATCATTTTTTAATGATTACATGATCTTAATCAAGGTGGATAGTGGACTTCCAATATGGTGCATGGAAAATAAACTGTCTAGTGAGGCCGTGTATGAACGAAATTGAGATACAGATCTGAGAAACCCTCCCTTAGCTCCTGTTCTCTGAAGCTATCCAGGGTTAAAATAGATCAGAATTCATACAAAAATGGATGTGATCTTTAATCATCTCATAAATAAAATCACACAACCTGGGAGCTTATAACATTCCTAAGCCTTGATACAGCTTCATCTTCTTGGCACATATTTAATTCTAAGAAGAAACGGGGTTCCAGTAAGCAAATATGAGGCAAAGGGATACCACCGTTAAAGCCACAAAATGTCCCTACTAGCTCCCTCTCCTGTCTTTCAGTATCAAGAGCCTGAACTCAGCCTACCCTAGTCCGTAAGACGGCCTATGTGAACACGGGGCAGTTACGCCCCTTACCTTCTGACGCTGCTGGATGTTGGCCACCGTGTCAGGCTGGAAGTCCAACTTGTCCGTGCGGCAGAGTTTCCAGTAGAGGATGATGACGATCACCGTCACCACGAGCACTGGAATGACCACACCAACAATGACCCAGAGGTTGCTGCTCTGGGACTCTGGGGACGGCCTCTTCACTCTGTCCAAGGCTGCAGACAAAGAAGACAGGTCATTCGCTAATTCTTCTGCACTCGTTTACTGGACAGCCCTTCTGTGAGGAACACAAAGAACATGCCTTCTTCTGTGAGAAACCTGGAGAGTCCTTGTCGTTTCAGGTCAAAACAAGTAGTTGGAGGCTGTGATCTCCTGATGGCTAGAAACATGACTCAGTAAACAAACACAACACAGACTGTTACGTCCTCAATGCATTAGCGACCACGGTGACATAGGTGACGTGTCTAAAGGAACATGGCTCATCTGATGGCAGAGCTAGGTTAATTCCAGGTCTCCTGACTTCCAGTGTGTCCCACCAGCTCCACTGTAACCTCACTCTAGGAACGCTTCCATACTAAAAACCAGAAACCCCAACAAGTAATCTGTGAGCGTCGCGTTAACTTCCTCACCTGCTTCTCCCTCTAAACCCCTAAAGCAAGATTTGAGGTACCAGATGTCAATTTCTAAATTATGTGAAATCCCACTTACTTATTCCAAATCTGCCACTCCCCACCCTCCTGACCACCCCAACCACTGCCAAGCCTCCCATCTGACGTGATCTTGGAGGGATAGGCTTCAACCCCTCTGCCTTCAATTCCTTCACCAGCTCCTTTCCCTAACCTTGTCTCCTGATCCAGGGCCCTTGACCTCTTCATTCTGCACCCATCCTCTCAAAGGTCTCAGCTCCACTCAAAGCTCAGGTTCCAATCACCCGACAACCCAAACCCAAATGTCCCCCTCCCCTCTGCCCAACCTCCTCATCCGTTGTGATCACTTCCTAAAGACCTCTCCATGACAATACTAGTTTCCTCCCTTTCTAAGTTATTTTACTCTGGTTACTGTGGCCTTGCAAACGGTACCTTACTATATTTTAAAATGCATTTTATTACATAAATGTGTTATCTTGACATACGGCGCCACTCCACTCATTAATATGGTCATGACTCTAAGTCTTGTCTCTTGCAATACATTTCAGTCTCCACAGGCACGGGCTAAGTCTTACGCTTTTTTCACATCCTATAATGGTTAACATGTGCTATGGGATCAGAATGTTTCTGCTCAAAGATGTAACAACACAAACATTCCCGGTGCCGGCTTAAGTGTGGGTTTAGGCCCTGAGAGAGTGACAAGGGAAGGGAGCGAGCCCTCTGAAGCACATGCACTATGCAGAAAGCACAAATGAGAGAGCACAGGCTATGCGAGAAGTGAAAAAGAGGACAAAGTGTTAATCTTATTTTTGAATTTGACCTGAATATAGTCTATATATGTGACTCATTTTGCATGAAAACAACTGACCATACGGAAAGAGTGACAGAATCAAACCGAGGAGCTGGGACAAGTGGATCCTCTCCTTGGATCTCACCTAGTAACACCGTGGGGGAGGCACGGATTCACCAAATGAGGCCCTGATACCAGGGTCTATGGCTGCCCTAGGGCCTGACGTTGGCTGAGGCTTCCAATCCTAGGATCCTTACCCTGTGGATTTTAGCAAGAAACTGAGGAAAGAGATGTGCAAAGAGCAAATGGAAGTAGTGGGAAAGGTGCCCGTACCATATCGCAATCGATCTTTTTTCAAAAGTGAAGTGCTTAGCTGGAATGCTGTGAGCACAGAGCCTGCTTGAGATTCTCTCTCTGCCTGCCTGCCTGCGCCTCTCTCTCTCTCTCTCTCAGGATGGATAAATAAACTTAAATTATTTTTCATAAAATAAGATAAAATAAAATAAATAAAATAAAATAATAAAATAAAATAAAATACAAAACGTCCTAGATGAAGAAAACTAAGAGCTTTGTTTATTTTTTTTCTCACTGCTCTGAAACAGAACATACTAACATGCGACCATATCTGAAATACACAAACACAAACCACCAACAGCTATTTGCTTAAACTCTCTCCACTGTCATCTATGAATCAGGCAAAGTGTGCCCGGGAGTCCTCGTCCTGCTTAGTTTCCAGGGACAAGTACAGATTTCACAAAGAATCTTCCATTATCAAGGATAACCGTGAAGCTGTCATTTTTCAAAAGTGCCTTTGCCTCCTCTGTGTTCCCTACAAAGACCTTTTCAAGAGTCTCTGATGCTCAATTACTTCTCAACACTTACTTATCCCCTTACTCTTGGGAGAAAATATCACCAAGCTCCCTACAAGGATTGCTCTCTGGCTCATAGTGCAAGAACATCCACATTAAAATAGCAGCCTGATTCATAAGGGAACATTTAGAGAAATACGCTCTTCCACGCCCCTCCTTCTCCTTCATTTTAAATACCCAAAATCTGGGAGCTGAAAAATAAGGCGCCGAGAGCAATCACTGCCAGGGGGCCAAGTATCTTCCAACAATAATACAGAAATATCAAAATACCTCTTTCTAAATTGTGAAGTACTGTGAGGATGGGGAGGGAGAGAAATAGCAATGAAAAGGGGACGGATCAAGGACTTCTTTGTGTTAAAAAACTCAGAAGGAAGCCAGTAAATGCAGAGGGCACCTCCCAGCTTCCTGTGTGACTAACTGTCCCCACCAACGTTCAAAATACGACAGACAAGATTTTGGAATAAATACAGAGAAAGCAAGTTATTTTACCGAAGACAAAATTTTCAAAAGAAAAATAGTACAGGAGCAGGGGAAAAAATATTACAGTTAACTTAAGCTACGAGAACTCACTCTAACACTTGGGATACAAAATGCCAGGTAAGAAAAACAGCAGTGAAGGCTAAATCAACAAAATAAACAAAGAAGGACTTGTCGAGTGAATTTTCACAACTGACATCTTATTCGAGCGTCCTGTAATAAGGGTTTAAGACAGAAATCTACTCTGTGCACATAAGAGTGCTTTAAATTCAGATTTCGTTGTCAGAAAACAGACTGGCTTTTGACCACAGCACAGCTTGACAATATTTGACAATACTTAGGGTCTATGCCTCATGCACTTACGTTGGGCAACAGCACCTTGAATTCGGTAACCCAAGATAATGGCTGCTCTCTGGATATCTATCTTGTTAATCAGATCTGAAGACTTGACTGCACTGAGTCTTTCTCCATCTTGATCCTCCACAAAGTAGATGAGCTGCACAGGATTGTCATCTCCCTCTAGCCTTGACACGTTTACCATCTGAAAGATAACAGAAACCATTAGCATTTTCAAAGCTCATGTTTCCAGATGCCCTTTCTCAGGGCACTCCATCTTGACTGTGGTATTCAGGATTCATTCCAGTCCTCATACTGAGCTCGTTACACCATTCTGGATCCCACAATCCCCACGAGGCTGTCTTGATGGGAAGGTGGATGGTTAAAACGAAAGTTACTCTGTACGGAATAACAAATGTGCTTCATCTTGCTCAGAGTCTGCTCTGAGACACATGGGCAAGTTGGATACAGAGAACACAAGGCTGCCAAGTCCAGGCAGTCTGAATTGCTACCAACCAGCTCTAGCACATCATAGGAGAACACTAATCTCCTCCCCACATGAATCGTAACCGTTAGGTACACCCCTAGTTCCCAGAAACTATTACTGGTTCTATCCAATCTCATCTTGAATCTTATCAGGATTCTCTCTTTTTTTGGTACGAGGTTTCTCAATCTTCTCTACTGCCATTTTGGTTCAGTGGGGGGCTATCCCAAGTATTGCAGGATATACAGCAGCATCACTGTCCTCCACTCACTAGATGCCACTACCAGTAACCATACCCTCCCACACTAGTTGTGACAAACAAAAATGTCACCAGACATTGCCAAATGTACCCTACATGGCAGGGGACAGGGGCAGCAAAATCACCCTCACTTGAGAACCACTGCTCTCAGGATGATAAATCTCATAAATTCTTTAACATCCCACTCTCAGTGATAGATAGATCATCCAGACAGAGAATCATAAGGAAACAGCAGATTTGAGCAACACTATAGACTAAAGGAACCTAACAGACATTTACAGAGCATTACATCCAGTATCAAGAGAAGTGAATACACATTCTTCTCAAGCACACGTGGAACATTTTCTAGGATACCACATGTTGGGCCACAAAACAAGTCTCAACAAATTCAAGAAGACAGAAGTGATATCAAGTATCTATTCTGACCCCAATGGTATGAAACTAATCAATAATAGGAGAAAAGCTGGAAATTTCACAAATACAGGGAAATTAAACAGCACACTCCTAAAAACACCAATAGACCAAAGAAGAAATCAAAAGGGAAATTTAAAAAGTATCTTGAGACAAATGAAAGAAACACAACATACCACAAACTTATGGGATACAGCAAAAGCAGTTTAAGAGGAAAGTTTATAGCTATAAACGCATACATCAAGAAAAAAGAAAGATCTCAAATAAAAATTAGCTTTACACCTCAAGGAACTGGAAGGAAGGAGGGAAGGAAGGAAGGAAAAAGACAAGACCTAAGCCCAAGGTTAGCAGAAGGTAGAAAATAATAAAGTTTAGAACAGAAATAAATAAAACAGAGAATAGGAAAAATGAACAAAACTACGAGTTGGCTCTAAAAAGATAAAATTGACAAATCTTCAGTGAGACTAACAAAAAAAAGGACTTAAATGAAAGTTATAAATAAAATAGGAGACACTGCAACAGATAATAGAAATACAAAGGATCATAAGAGAATACCATAAATTATACACCAACAAATTGGATAACTTAGAAGCAATGGATAAACACACATGACCTACTGAGATGGAATCACAAAGAAATAGAAAATGTGAACAGACCAATAAGGACTGAGAAGATTGAATCGGTAATCAAAAACTTCCCAACAAAAAAAGCCCAGGACCAGATGGTTTCACTGACGAATCCTACCAAACATTTGAAGTATTAATGCTAATCCTTCTCAAAATTTTCCAAAACAATAAAGAGAAGGGAACATTCCCAAACTCATTTTATGAGACCAATAATACCCTGATACCAAACTCCAATAAGGGTACTACGAAAGAAAGAAAGAAAGAAAGAAAGAAAGAAAGAAAGAAAGAAAGAAAAAGAAAGGAAACTACAGGCCACTATCTCTGATGAATTAGATGTAAAAATTCTCAACAAAATATATTTCTAGCAAACCAAATGCAACAGCACATTAAAAAGATAATGCACCAGGGCACCTGGGTGGCTCAGTCAGTTAAGAGACTGATTTTGGCTCAGGTCATTATCTCATGAGTTTGAGCCCCACATCAGGCTCTGTGCTGACAGCTTGGAGCCTGGAGTCTGCTTCAGATTCTGTGTCTCCCTCTCTCTCTCTGCCCCTCCCCGGCTCATGCTCAGGCTCATGCTCTGTCTCTCTCTCTGTCTCTCTCTCAAAAATAAACAAACATTTTTTTTTTTTTTAATTTTTAACGTTTATTTATTTTTGAGACAGAGAGAGACAGAGCATGAACGGGGGACGGGCAGAGAGAGAGGGAGACCCAGAACCGGAAGCAGGCTCCAGGCTCTGAGCCATCAGCCCAGAGCCCGACGCGGGGCTCGAACTCACAGACGGTGAGATCGTGACCTGAGCTGAAGTCGGACGCTTAACCGACTGAGCCACCCAGGCGCCCCAAAAATAAACAAACATTTAAAAAAAAAATTTTTTTAAAAGATCATGCACCGTGATCAAGTGGGATTTATCCTTGAGAAACAAGGATGGTTCAACATATGCAAATCAGTAAGTGTGATATATCACATAAAAAAATGAAAGATAAAAATCATATGATCATCTCAAAAGATGTAGGTAAAGTATATGACAAAACTCAATATCCATTAATGATAACAACTCTCAACAAATTAAGTGTAGAAGGAAATACCTCAACATACTACAGGCCATATATGACAAACCCACAGCTAACATACTCAGTGGTATAAGGTTGAAAGTTTTTCCTATAAGATCAGAAACAAGAGTGCCTACTCCCACTATTCCTATTCAACACAGTACTGGAAGTCCTAGCCAATGCAACTAGGCAAGAAAAAGAAATAAAAGGCATCCAAATTAGAAAGAAAGAAGTAAAATCTATCACTATTTACAGATGACATGATATTATATATAGAAAACCCTAAAGACTCCACCAAAAAAAAAAAAAAAACTATTAGAATAAATGAATGCAGTAAAGTTACAGGATACAAAATTAATACATGAAAATCTGTTATGTTTTTATGCATCAACAATAAGGTATCTGAAAAAATAAATAAAACAATCCCATTCACAACAGCATCAAAAATAATAAAATACTAAGGAATAAACTGAACCAAGGAATTAGAAAATCTGTACACTGAGGGGCACCTGGGTGGCTCACTCAGTTAAGCACCCAACTTCGGCTCAGATCACGATCTCATGGTTCATAAGTTCGAGCCCCACATCAGGCTCCTCTGCTGTCAGCACAGAGCTTGCTTTGGCTCCTCTGTCCCCCTCTCTATGCCCTTCCCCTGCTTGTGGTCTCTTGCTCTCTTTCAAAAATAAAATAAACACTGAAAAATTAAAAAAAAAAGTTCTGTGCACTGAAAATATAAGATGCTGATCAAAGAAACTAAAGACACAAATAAATAGAAAGATATCCTGTGTTTGTGGATTGGAATAATTAACATTGTTAAAGCATCCATATTATCCAAAGCCAACTATAGGTGCCATCTATTGCCGTCAAAATTCCAGTGGCATTTAGAAATAGAAAACAATCCTAAAATTCATATGGAACCACAGAGGACCATGGTGACAAAGGAGCCAAGAATACTCAATGGGGAAGAGATGGTCTTTTCAATAAATGGTGCTGGGAAAACTGTGTATTCACATCCAAAAGAATGAAAGTGGGCCCCTCACAAAAATTAACTTCAATGGAAAGATTTAAATGTAAGACCTGAAACCACAAAACTCCTAGAATAAAACATAAGGGCAAGGCTCCTTGACACTGTTCTTGGCAATGATTTTCTGGATATAACGCTGAAAGCACAAGCTACAAAGCAAAAAATAAACAAGCAGACTATATCAAACTTAAAAACTTCTGCACAGCAAAAAAGGAAAAAAAGATTCAACAAAATGAAAAGGCAACCTACAGAATGGAAGAAATTATGCACAAATCAAATATTTGATAAGGGGTTAATAACCAAAATATATAAGGAACTCAAACAACTCAATAGCAAAAAACACAAAAAAACTCTGACTTAAAAATGGGCATTATGGCACAAGAACAGACACTCAGATCAACGGAACAGAATAGAGAACCCAGAAATGGACACACAAACGTATGGCCAACTAAGCTTTGACAAAGCAGAAAAGAATATCCAATGGAATAAAGACAGCCTCCTCAGCAAATGGTGCTGGGAAAACTGGATAACGACATGCAGAAGAATGAACCTGGACCACTTTCTTACACCAGACACAAAAATAAACTCAAAGTGGATGAAAGACCTCAATGTAAGACAGGAAGCCATCAAAATCCTCGAGGAGAGAGCAGGCAAAAACCTCTTTGATCTTGGCCGCAGCAACTTCCTACTCAACACATCTCCAGAGGCAAGGGAAACAAAAGCAAAAATGAACTACTGGGACCTCATCAAAATAAAAAGCTTCTGTACTGCGAAGGAAACAATCAGCAAAACTAAAAGGCAACCGACAGAATGGGAGAAGATATTTGCAAATGACGTATCAGATAAAGGGTTAGTATCCAAAATCTATAATGAACTTATCAAACTCAATACTCAAAAAACAAATAATCCAGTGAAGAAATGGGCAAAAGACATGAATAGACACTTCTCCAAGGAAGACATCCAGATGACCAACTGACACATGAAAAAATGCTCAACGTCACTCATCATCAGGGACATACAAATCAGAACCACAATGAGATACCACCTCACACCTGTCAGAATGGCTAACATTAACAACTCAGGCAACAACAGACGTTGGCAAGGATGCGGAGAAAGAGGATCTCTTTTGCATTGTTGGTGGGAAAGCAAGCTGGTACAGCCACTGTGGAAAACAGTATGGAGGTTCCTCAAAAAACTAAAAATAGAACTACCCTACGACCCGGCAACTGCACTACTAGGCATTTATCCACAGGATACAGGTGTGCTGTTTCAAAGGGACACATGCACCCCCATGTTTATAGCAGCACTATCAACAATAGTCAAGTATGGAAAGAGCCCAAATGTCCATCGATGGATGAATGGATAAAGAAGATGTGTATGTATGTATGTATGTATGTATGTATGTACGTACAATGGAGTATTACTCAGCAATCAAAAAGAATGAAATCTTGCCATTTGCAACTGGAGGATGGAACTGGAGGGGATTATGCTAAGTGAAATTAGTTTGATAAAGACAAAAATCATATGACTTCACTCATATGAGGACTTTCAGAGACAAAACAGATGAACATAAGGGAAGGGAAACAAAAATAATATAAAAACAGGGAGGGGGACAAAACAGAAGAGACTCATGAATATGGAGAACAAACTGAGGGTTGCTGGAGGGGTTGTGGGAGGGGGGATGGGTTAAATGGGTAAGGGGCATTAAGGAATCTACTCCTGAAATCATTGTTGCACTATATGCTAACTAATTTGGATGTAAATTCCAAAAAAATAAAAGTAAAAAATAAAATTTAAAAAAAATGGGCATTAGATCTGAATAGACATTTTTCCAAAACAGATATACATATGGCCAACAATTATATGAAAAGGTAAACATCACTAATCATCAGAGAAATGCAAATCATAACCACAATGAGGTATCACCTCACACCTGTTAGAATAGTATCAGAAAGATAATAGATGAGTGCTGATCAGGAAGTAGAGGAAAGGGGACCCTTATGCATGGTTGGTGGGAATGTACAATGGTGCAGCCATTGTGGAAAACAGTAGGGAGGTTCCTCAAAAAAATTAAAATGGAACTACCGTGTGATCCAGGTCTCCCACTTCCAGATACATAGCCAAAGGAAATGAAATCCACAAAATCTTGAAAAGGTATCTGAACACCCCTGTTCACTGAAGCATTATTTACAATGGCCAAGACATGGAAGCGACCTAAGTGTCCGCCTCTGGATGAATAAAGATGTGATGTCACACACACACACACACACACACACACACACACACACACACACACAAATGGAACATTATTCAGTGATAAGAAGGAAATCCTGCCATTTGCAACAACATGGATGGACCACGAGGGCATTATGCAAAGCAAAATAAGTCAGAGAAAGACAAATACTGTATGATCTCACGTATATGTGGAATCTAAAAAAGCCAGATTCACAAGAACAGACAGTAGGTGGTAGTTGCCAGGGGCAGGGGGTGGGAGAAATGGGTGATGGTGGACAAAGGGTACAAACTTTCAGCGACAAGATAAATAAGTTCCAGGGGTCCAACGCACAGCATAGTGACCCTAATTAACAATACTGTATTATATACTTGAAAGTTGCTCAGAGTGTAGATCTTAAAAATTCTCACCACATACACAAAAAAGGGAACTATGTGAGTAATGAATGTGTCAACTAATTTTACTGTGGTAATCATTTTGCAGTATATACATACATGAAGTCATGACGTGATGCACTTTAAACCTATACAGTGTCATATGTCAATTATATCTCAATCAAGCTAGAAAGCCATGCTTAAATTCACAATCTCCTAGGTCAAATAGTACTTTGATTTGTCCCAAAATTGCTATCTCTCAGGTGTTAAAGGTAGTCCTTTCACATTAGGACTTCGGAATCTGTGTACCTCCTATGTCAGCTGTATACAAATATACCTTTCTATTTTGTTGCTGTTTCTCTTAATAATATGCAACAATTTCGCTGCCCCTTGAGACTCCAGCAAACTGCACGACTGATGTTCTGGGGAAATGCCAACAATGAGTCCAAGCCCTCTATTTTAGACAGACAACTTGAATGTTTGGTCTCTACGTTTGCAACTGGCAAAATGCAGCTGCTACTTGGCCAGCCACGTGTGCAGAATTGTAATGCTGCCCCGTGTTCTGGACTTGGCTGCTAGACTCCTCCCTCATCACCGGAAACTTCTGGCAAATCAACCATTTCATGATTTCACTGTGAATGCCTTCTTTCAGATTATTTATAAGCTCCTTAACAACACAGGTCCAAACTCTCATCCCTGAAGAATCTGTTCTTTATACCTCTCCATCCTGAGAAGGGCTCATCTATCCTCCCCTTTGTTTGCTATTTCGAGGCTAATTCCCTGACCGCTTCTATTCCCTAACCACCTCCTCCTCCCCCGAACTGGGCTGTAGTGATTAATTTTTATTAGCCTTTAGAGTGGAAGACTATCAAAGGGCTACTGAAAAGCAAGGAGATTATATCCACCTGTGTCAATACCTGCATGCCTGTTTATTACACTGAAAAGTTCTGATACATTTCGGAAATGGGTTTTTCTTGCAGAAACCAGGTACCCATCTACTTGGGTACATAATTAAAGATTGTACAAGCTTATTCAGTCTGAAAGCAATGATCAGTAGACTCTAATTCTAGCACCCTTTCTAGATGATTTATCAGATTCATATCTGGAATCCATACAACTATAGTACAACGTGGCCATCATTTGGGGCAACATTTTCAATTTCATTTTTTAAATTATTTTCTGATTCAAATCACATGTTTACTCTACAAATTATATGCTCACTGTGAAATTTTGAAAACCACACAAAAAGTATAAAGAACAAAATGAAAATCACCTGAAATTCAACCAACCAAAGAAAATCACTGCCAACATTCTGGCATATTGCCATTTTTTTGCATAGGTTTTATATTAATATTTGGATGAGAGTACAGACATTCTTTGGTAGTCTCTCTTCACTTGAGCATTTCTCTATATCACTCAATAATTTTTAAAAAATGACACTGGCTACATAACATTCCAACATAAGAAGATTCACTGTAATTTATTTACTCGTTCTCCAACTGCAGGACATTTAGGTAGTTTTAATACTTTCACTTTTGCAGATTATATTTTGATGAAGAGCCCTGCACCTCTGTAGATGAACCCTTGTCCACACATCTTCACACTGTGTCACTCTAAGGGGGACGAGATGTCGGGCAGGCCTCTACGTAATCCATCAGATGGCACCACTGGCCATGTGGCTTGGCTCCCACAAATCTCATATTCCTACCTTAGGGAACTTGCACAATGAAAGTAGCACCTCATTATGCAGCTTTGTGGTGCTCTGCGGGGGAATAAGCTTAGGAATTCCCTGAGCTTGCACCTATGGGTTAACAGGGCATATAGGAATAGGAAGCCTCAGGATGAAAGCGTCCAAAATCAGGTAAACAAGATTAGGTATTCAGGGAGGAAACGCCCCCCAACTTAGTACAACAGCGGAAAGCTGCTTTCACAGCAAGGAAGGACCAAAATAGGTAAGCGGGGCTACAGACCCCAGCAGGGCTAAGTTGCCCAGAGCAGAGCTAAGTAGCAAAAGAAAGGTGCCATTAGCAAAAGAAAGGTGCCATGTTGACCCTGAGGTGGCATGCTCTGTTCCCCTTGTCCCCTAGGCTAGCTAGATAAACACACCTTGGTGCCTCATACCCGCAGTAAACAACCATCTGCCCAGCACCAGGATTTTGTTTTATATTGACCAAAACCCCTAACACTGCCTATCTTCAAAAACCCCTTTTCCCTCATACCCATGAGTTAATGTTCACGGTTTCATTGTCTCTTTGTGCACGTCCATCACGCTTAATAAGCCTTCTGATCCTAATAAAAACGGAGCAAAGACCCTTACTCTGGGCTCTTGTCTCCTCCCGGACATTGGCCTCTCTCGCATTTTAATCCTCCATCGGCTCTCTTGCTGGACAAGAGAGAACTTCAGACCCAGAGTCTACAACGGTGCTCTATAACTGCTTCATGTGCATAAGTTAACCTCCACCAAGACCTTGAGCTCTATGAAGCCAGAGCTGCTAAATAGGGCAAGGCTTTTTACATGTCATTTTAATTTTTTATTTTCTGCTTATTTAATATTACTCTCAATTTTTTATTAGTTTTTAAAAATTTCTCTATACTCTACTGCACCTGACAAGGGAACTACTCTGGGGAGGGGAATCAAGAACTGTGCTTATGGGCAAAACTTGCTAAGAGGGTGACAGAACAATGATGTCAGCTCAAGGCACCCCCCCACTCCGTCATCCCCCACCCCAGGTGCAGCTGTGCCCCTTCCTCTCTGTTGCCTCCAAACCACCCACCTCTCTGCCCCTGCACTTCTGGGTCTCATCCCACTTTCCTGTCTCTGCAATGCCATGGCTCTAAATATCCCAGTTTGCTAGCTCTGTAAGTCAGCAGTCGAAAAAGAAAAAAAAAAAAAAAATCCAAAAATAACATAATTCACATTGAGATGGGAATAAATTACAGCCCGAACCTCCGACTCTCTGTGAGCATGTGAATTTCTTCACAGATCATTTTTCGGTTCTGTCATTCATAACCTTTCTGCTAGTTTACGAAATGAGACGTATGGTGACAGATGGCAGGTACCTAGACTTACTGTGGCGGTCACGATGGAGTGTATGCAAATATCCAATCATTATCTTGCACCCCTGAAACTAATATAATGGTATATATCAATTTTGCTTCAATTAAAAAAAAAAGTGAAGACCACTGGGTAATACGAAACAACCACGGTTGACAGGAGGCAGGAAGGATGAAGCGCCTGCAGAGAGGGCACGAAATTCTCCTCTCTCCGATGGCTTAAGGTCTCTTCCAACTGGATGATTTACAGCGAGGATGCTATTAATAATACTTCCACTGCATAAAATGGACATTTTTGGTAATTAAAAAACTACTCTGCAAATAAGGTCACCTGATGTCAGGGCAACCCAGTGACACACTTCCTTTCCTCTGCTCCCCACGGGGTCTATTTGTCTAGACGCTAGTTGAACTGAAATGCTCCCACGTTCAGCCGCTACCTGATACTGCCACCAGTCTAAATGAGGATTTTCTCCCGGCACTTTCCATTTGCATGAAAATACAGCGTGTTTTTAGACGAGTGCCTCCCCCCCCCCCCCCCCCCCCCCCCGGCCTTCTCAGAGTACCTGCACGATGCTGTTCCCGGCAGCGATGGTGGCCCTTCTCCACATCCGCCTCCGGGTGGACACCTCGCTGAGCAGCTGCGCCAGTTTGCGTTCCATCTCAGCCTGAAACACTTCATTCTGGAGCTGCTTCTCCACCACGCCCAGGAGAACTACATTTACAAAACAAAACACATGCAGGCGCCAAAACAAGTTAGCAGCGGAGGAAACGGGTGCGTGCGCAGGAGATGTTAACATAGGATTGCTATAGAATGCCAGTCCCTAGGGAGGACACTAAGAGGAGAAAAAGGGAACGTGGACAGGGTCACGGGGAGCCAGGAAGGGCTGCTCAGAGGTCTCATTTACAGCTCCAAGCGCTACACAAACTGGTGGCCAGAAGTCCCAGGAACTCAGCAGTGGAAGAGCTTTGGAGCTAAGAACTCCCACACAAGACCAAACATTTTATTTGCACTTATTTCAAAACTTCTGGAAATGGTCTGAGTTCATATGTTATCTTGACTCAAGACTTAGACTCGTAAACTGACCCAAGAGAGAAGGGTGCCTGCCTTAAACCATCTGCCATAAACAAGATTATCGAACAGATAACGGGCTGGTCGGCGTATTACAGGAGAAAAAGGCTTGTGCTTTTCAACCAGAACTGGCTCAACTCTGCTCTGAGACAGGACCACAGACAAGTCCCTTAAGTGCTTTGAAAATTATCTGGAGGGGCGCCTGGGTGGCTCAGTCCGTTAAATGTCTGACTTCAGCTCAGGTCATGATGTCACAGTTCGTGGGTTCGAGCCCTGCGTTGGGCTCTGTGCCGACAGCTCAGAGCCTGGAGACTGCTTCAGACTCTATGTGTCTCTTGCTCTCTGTCTCTCTAAAAAAGTAAAATAAAAAGGAAAGTATCTGGAACATGGTGCCACTGTACTATCAAAGAGGTAGAGGCTTTACATGGGCTGTTGTATGTGAAGTGAGGAGGGTCTGCAGGTATCGAGAACCCATAAGTTGTGACCATGACCACTGTACATGCTTCCAGTTCCTTACTGTGCCGCTCACATGCTGGGCGCACAGTGAGGGTGTAACTACCTCTTACACTTTGATTACCCAGTTAGAAAGCCTTTATCTGCAATGCCACAGCTATAAATATCTGACCCAGGCCCACACAACTTTTAAAAAAGCTTCTTAAAAAAAAAAAAAAAAACCAAAAACAAAACAAAAAAGCTTCTTACTTGCTCACCAAGCTTTCATCCTCCTACAACCAAATAAATAAGGCTTTTTAGAAAAAAAGAAATCCTTGCTTTGGAACCTCATCCTGTTCTGGATCAGAAGACAGTCAATTCTTGATAGACGTTCCCCCGGACCTGACGTATGGATTTTAAAGAAAGCCAGTTCTTTTTGTGCCATAACTCAGTGGGGCGCATTCCCACAGCTGAATCCGAATTCCTTTCTCATTCATTCTTTGCCAGGAATTTAAGGTACATTATGCCCTGAATTTAGGACTCGGAAACAAGAAAGGCAGTATCGTGCTCAATACGCCCGCACAGACTTTTTTATTCTTACAGTTTCCAAAACATTATGTAAGTTAAATATACCTGTTCTCACCCAAGAGGACTTCAGCAGCTGGGATAAGTTGAGCTGTGGGTACTGGAAGGCTATAAAAAGAAAAGGAGGGAAATCTGTAAAAAGCAGGTTTGCAACCATCAGAAAGGTAAGTCTAGGGAGTACCCGGTAAGTCACAGCACACTGACTTTCCTATACTACCGAGCACAAAATATGGAAGAACAAGATCCCAGACTGGTGTGAAGGCACAGACAATATGCAGTTTCTGAGCATGAGAGTCTCCAGGAGAAAGACACAGAGAAAAAAATAGAAGACTTGTTTGAGTGACCCTGTGGACAGTGCTTCAGAGAGAGAGCCCGCCCACAAGGTCCCCTTGAAATCTCATAGTTCCAGAGCAATGGTTTTTCACACTGTGTTCCCCAGGGTCCTAGGCTTTCCCAGCAATGACTCAGGGTCCCTATGTCCTGGCTTGCCTGGGATAGTCCCAGGGCACCCCGGCTGTCCCACATACTTATTATTTTATCCCTACCTGCACTGCACAGAACTGAAAGGTGCTATTTGTAAAGAACAATTCTCTCCCTGCCTGCTCTTGCATTTGATAAGTTACTCTTTCTAATTTAATTAACAGCACACTAAAACACAGAAAGGTCCTTAGACCATTTGGCTGTTCCATTTTGAAAAAGAATTTGATGTGGTTTTTTTTTTGCCTGACTTCAACTCTGGAATCTGCTGTTTTTTTGAAGTAAACGTTTTCCCCACCCCCACCCCCACTCCATTTGCACCGTGAACCTAACTGCTTCAGCCAGGAAGAAAGGTATTGTTTGGTGTTGTTTATTATTCCTTTTTTTTTTTTTTTTCAGTTTTACATGTACACGCAGTAAATTTTACTCTTTTTTAGGATACAGTTTTATGGCTTTGGACAAACGCACAAACTTGCATAACCACCGCCACCATAAAGAACAGAACAGGCACATCAGCCCCGCCCCCCGCCAAAATTGCCTTCTGCTACTCTCTTGCTGTCTAGCTTTCCTCCCACCCATCACCCCTGGCAACCATAGGTCTGCTCTCTGTGCCTCTGGGCTTCACCTTTTCCAGAACTGTCCTCATCTTTAACAGCCCAGGTTACTCTCAAAAGACAGTACTACACCCAGGCCTGGGGGTGAGGAGGGCTCTGGGGACCCTGCCTTGACTCTGAGAAGCTCCAATTTTAGCTGATTTATAGTCTGGATTTCAGCCAAGTATTTCAAGTGAAAAAAAGAGGTCCAGCAATGAAAATATCCGTGGTCACTTCCCCAGGGATTCAGGCAACGGCAGTACTCACGTTCAGCAATCTGGAGCACTGGGTATCCCAGGTAGAAACTGAACTCCACCACGCTCAAGTTCCTGAGCAGCTGGCTCACTTCCGTCCCATTCAAAAACCCCTGCGCGCCTCTGACCGCAAAGACGATATTCACCGGGCCCCGCCGAGGAGCGGGCCTGGAAGCACCCATGGTGACATTCAAGATCTGAAAGAAGGAAGGTGGGATGAGCTTCCAAAAGGAAGCAAAACATTCGGCTAAAAGCCTGTGATTTCTCCCTCACCATTTCTCTCATTGATTTTTTTTTTTTTTTTTGAAGGAGGTAATGTTTTCAAAGGAACGAACTGGCTTCACCACCTGGTTCCCGTCTGCGATACTTAAAATTCTGTTTACTGAAAATGTTTTTTACATTGAGTGGTGCACTGAACACAAGTATTTATAGTCCCTCCCGCTCCCTCCCACCCCAAATCCCCAGTGAAATAACAATAGAGCTGAACAAAGGGGAGTAAACTCACAACAGGGCTGAGAATGGAAGAAAATCAGAGATTCTGTCAAATTCCTGGAAGATGGAGAGAGGATGGGATCATCATGATAGAAGCCAGAACTGAGGGAACTGAGACCCAAACCACACACAGGCCTGGAGCCCAGGAGCCAAGAGCTGGCTGCCCCAGGAGAGCTCTGCAGCAACGGTCACCAGAGGAGACAATCAGGACAATTAATCAAAGCCCGTGTGCCAAGAAGTCGAGTTGACTTTCTCCCTCTTCTTTCCTTTCTAACTGCCACACACAGGCCAACACACAGGAGCTGGCGGCAGCCACATCTTCACCCTGACCGGCCCAAAAAACCGCTCCCTGGGCAGAAAGGATCTTCCCGTCAGAGCAAGCTTAAAGACTGTGGGTTTGGACCCTAACAAGAAGGTGGAGCGAGACTGCGATAACCCCAATGCACACAAGAGACAGAGAAGGAAACAAAACGAAAAAAGCAGCAGAGCTGCGGTGAAAATTACACCGAAGCACTCCATCCCCAGGAATCCTTATCCTACAGGGAGGCGGGGGTCCCAGTCTGTCCCACCACCTGCAGTGGCATACTCTGCCCGACCCGGTGCTCCAGCGAATTCTCCCAGCAGGAGACAGGGCGGATACAGACACAGACACCACAGCTGAAGGGGAGAGCGGCCAAAATCAACAACCTGCTTCTTCACTTCTAACGGCGACCAACCCACGGTCTCCAAATATTTACAGTAAACTAGGAGCATGAACACGAAGGAACAAGATCAACACAGAACAACAGCTGCAGAGAAAACAGAGACAACTTGGGAACCAGAAGGCAACTTCTAGCAAATTCTCAGTAATCTCCTCAGAGACTTTTCCAGGTGATAGCGCATCTTCATTCAAGGTAATCCTGCATCTTTGCAGGAGAAGCCACAAAGAAAAAGGAGCAAAGAACAACAACAACAACAAAGGATAGCTGAAAGAAAATTCAGCAGAGGGACTGAAAAACATGATGGATGCAGCTGAAGATGAAATTAATGACTTCGGGGGACAAAGTTTAGAAAATCTGTAAAAATAGGGAATTTTCAAAAGAGATGGACCATAGAAGAAAAAATAAGAAATATGAAAGGTGGATCCAGGTACACCAAAATCTATTTAATATAAATTGTAGAGGGGCCTTGGTGGCTCAGTTGGTTAAGCGTCCAACTTTGGCTCAGGTCATGATCTCACAATTCGTGAGTTCGAGCCCTGCATCAGGCTCTGCACTGACAGTGTGGAGCCTACTTGAGATTCCCTCTCTCTTTCAATCTCTCTCTCTTACACACATTCTCTCTCTCAAAATAAATAAATAACCTGTAAAAAATGTGTAAGCCATAGAAAGAGAGAAAAAAGAATGTGGAGAAAAATATCAAAGAAATATAAAAACATTAGCAGTTTCCATACAATACATACAAAGCCTGTTTTGCTGGGGTTTTTTTTTTTAACATTTATTTATTTTTGAGAGAGAGAGAGAGACAGTGTGAGCTGGTGAGGGGCAGAGAAAGAGGGAGACACAGAATCCAAAGCAGGCTCCAGGCTCTGAGCTGTCAGCAAAGAGCCCAATACACAGCTCAAACTCAAGGACCATGAGATCATGACCTGAGCCAATGTCAGCTGCTTAACTGACTGAGCCACCCAGGCGTCCCCAAAGCCTGTTCTTTAATTCGTGGCTATATTCTCTGTTTTTAGAGTGAAGTGCTACATTTCATGGTAATCCACAAAGTGAAATGCTAGTGTATTTAGGCATTTAGGTTGATACCATTCCTTCTTAGAACATTCTAGAATTTCTGGCATATGCTCATCTCTCTCTAGCTCGCCACATTTGAGCTCCCTAGTTATCCTGTTACTCTATAATCTTCAAATATGCCTAGCCTACTCACGCCATGTGAACTCAGGGCCCTGGAAAGAGATCAACCTTGATTCATGTGAACAGAACCTCTTCTAAGAGAGGAAATGAGGAAGAGTGCATTATGGCCTAAACGAAACATGTGAAGCTAGTTCGTCTTCCAAGGACAAAGCACCTTGTTCTGCATCCCGCGCTATTCTCACCTGCACAGTGAGGTTATGCGTCCCCTGGTGGTGTTTGCTCACTTCTGAAAGAGCTATCATCAGGCCTTTCTCGATGCGCTGGGTGAAGCTGCACAAGCCAGTATCCACACTCTGAGGCACAAACTGAAGTACTGAGAGAAGGAAAGCAATCACAGGCCCACGAACCAGGCGTTGCTTTAGTATTGACGAATGAGGATGGGAAAAATACTATCTAGCTCAACTAACACATCCATAGCACGGGATGAAGTACTAAGAGGTATCACTGATGGGTATGGTAGCACGGAAACCTAAGAGGGCTGCCTCTGCACCAAGCATATGTATATATACGATGTGAAGGTGGCTTGTATCATTTTAAAATGGAAAAACAGGGGCGTGTGGGTGGCTCAGTCGGTTGAGCATCCAACTTCGGCTCAGGTCATGATCTCGCGGTCCGTGAGTTCGAGCCCTGCGTCAGGCTCTGTGCTGACAGCTCAGAGCCTAGAGCCTGTTTCAGATTCTGTGTCTCCCTCTCTCTCTGACCCTCCCCCATTCATGCTCTGTCTCTCTCTGTCTCAAAAATGAATAAAACATTAAAAAAAATTTTTTTTAATGGAAAAACAATCAGCATCAAAAGATTCAACCGACCAAAACATTCCAAATATGAAATGTGAAATCTTACATAGTTACAGGTGAAATGACAGGATATGTGGTATTACTTTAAAACACTCAACTCCTCCAAAAAAACACTGTGGGGACAGATGAAACAAAACTGGGAACACATCGATAATTTTTCAAGTGCGGATGTGTGTGGCGTGTATTAATAGTCCTCATCTCTTAGGGCACCTGGATGGCTCAGTCGGTAGAGCACACAACTCTTGATCTCAGGGTTGTGAGTTCAAGCCCCACACTGGGCATGGAGCTTACGTAAAAATATAATGACTTTTATTTTTTTTTAATTTTTTAATGTTTATTTTTGAAAGAGAGAGAGAGAGACAAAGCGTGCGTGGGAGAGGAGCAGAGACAGAGGGAGACACAGAATCCGAAGCAGGCTCCAGGCTCTGAGCTGTCAGTACAGAGCCCGACGCAGGGCTTGAACCCATGAACCACGAGATCATGACCTGAGCCGAAGTCAGATGCTTAACTGACTGAGCGACCCAGGCGCCCCATGAATTTTTTTTTTAAAGGTCTTTGTCTCTTAGAAGCATGGGCTTTATGAGGGAGATGACATGGTGCCATTTCAAAATAATGTGAGAGGAGGGCACATAGATGTAACAAGACTGACTTAGGAGTTGAAATTTGCCGAAGCCATATGAGGAATACATGGGGGGCTCATTCAACTATTCTGTGTACTTTCACATCTGCTGGAAATTTTCCATAATTACAACGTGTTTTTTTTATTTTTTTTAATATGAAATTTATTGTCAAACTGGTTTCCATACAACACCCAGTGCTCATCCCAAGAGGTGCCCTCCTCAATGCCCATCACCCACTTCCCCCTCCCTCCCACCCCCATAATTTTAAAGAAATTTTTTTAAGTCCTCCCCCAATATTTGAAAAACATAAAAAATACAGTGACATTTTATTGACAAATCAAAACAACTATGCTCAGTTTTCTCACCCGTGTGCACTTGGAACCTGGACTCTGGCACAAGGAAGGAAGGTTTCACAGCCAAGATTAAAGGAGTTTGGTCACGTACAAGTTTACTGTTTATAAGTACATTTATGACTGATATCGCCGTGTAAACAAAAGGCCCAGATGTTACCAGGAAAGTGAAGTCAGCGAACAGTTCATAAACCTATGAAAATTTAAAAATACAAAAGACAATAATTATCAAATTTGAGAGTACTGTAACTCAGAATTAAAGGAAGTTGTACAAAGTAGAAAAATAACAGAGTAAGTAAGGTGAAAAGTAAATGGGGAGCTTTAAATGAAGGGGGAGGGCTGCAAAGGTCATCAAAATTTTATTTTAGTTTTCCCTTTTACAGACCCGCCGACCTTCTCAAAAACAGCATAAAATTGTAAGAGCAAAGACAGCAAAAAAGAAGAGCAGCCAATAATATGAACTGAATAATGAGTTATGGAGAATTCCAGGTTGTATTTTACAAGGTGAACTTCAAAGTTGTCGCATTTAATCCACATATAAAGGAGCCCTTATTCTGTTGAGCAGTGCTAGCCAAAAGACATCCATGAGCCACAAACTCAGCTTTGAAATTTCTAGTAGCCACATTAAACAACATAAAAAGAACAGGTGAAATGAATTTTACTTCACCCAATATATCTGAAATGACATTTCAACATGTGGTCAACCTAAAAAATCACTGGTGAGATAGTTTACGTTTCTTTCTTCACCGTCTTTGAAATCCTGTGTAAATTTTGGACTGACAGCGCATCTCGATTCAGACAAGCCCAAATGTCACGTGCTTGGGAACCACGTGTGGCTCGTGGCTCTGTTCAGGATGGTGCAGGTCTGCAGCGTGGCTCTCTGACCTCACCACAGGACAGGAGGTATGAGCATGGGGGCCACTGTAAAACGTACGGAAATCTACATCTATCTCACTGAGTGTACAGATATATGCATATGTGCTCATTCTAACATCTAATTCAAATTCTAATCCAAGTCCTTTTATGTAAATCGAGGGGCGCAAAAGCATCACATCATCATCCCTGTCTCTGGTCTTAGAGACTTTTTCCTCCAATTCTGCCAACACATCTCTCCAGTGGACTACACCTGGCCTCACATGAGATCAGGGCTTCCCCGATAAAGTGACGTTTGAATGGCTAGCCAAAGCAGGAGCAAGTGTTCACCAACAGGAGGAGGGGGGAGAGAAAAGCGCGTGCTAGGACGGAGAGGTGCCGTTAACCTGGGCTCCAGGGCCACAGGGACCCACCTTGAGCTCCACAGCACGGTTGAAGTGGATCCTCAACACCTCTTTGATGGACGTAATGATGTACTCCTGCACGGCTCTCCGGGCCAGCACTGCAAGGCAAAGCCGACCACCAAATGCACATCAGTTTCATTATGAATACTGTGGGCATCACACTTCTGGTCCCCAAGGCAGAGCCCATGCTGTGCCAAACTGCGACAGCAGGGCCCAGAACCATTTTTTAAAATAAGGCCCAGACTAGGAAGAACAGAGGAACAGCAGCGGATCTTGAGGCTACCAGGTAAACCGTGCTCACCACACTAAGAAAACCCTCGACTGTCTCTGCCCCAGGGGCTGAGACCAGGGATCAGTAGCTGGGGCCCCGCCAGAGAACAAAGAACACAGAGTTCTCATTGTCGACTGGGCAAATAGTAGGTTTTTCTCTTGGCTATGTCCCTAATGGTAAAACACCAAGTTTTAAAAACGCTCAGCAGGAATATTTTAAAAGGCCTTAAGATGTTACTCAACAAAACTAGATGACCTCTTCCACTATAAAACGAGGTCTCCTACCCCAGCTTTTCAACACGGGAAGTGAAGGGCTTTCACTAGTAATGGGGGAAAAGATGTTCACAATTCCCATGTATTAAAATTTTATGTAGGAAGTAAAATATTTCTTATAACACAGTCTAGCTATATTTAACTCTCCTTTCACATCTAAGAAATTCTATTTTAAAATCTGTAATAAGTAAGCCTCTTTCTCGGGGTTTGGAAACATGTCCTGCTCCCCCTTCTCTTCCCCATTTTTTCTTTCCTCTTCCATTAACTTCTCATAATGCAGAATCTAAATACATTTGAAATTATGATTCAGTTTCCCTCTTCCCTAGTCTAAGTTTTTAAAACTAGAGACAGAATCATGCTGTATCTTTCATTCTTTGAAAAAACCCAAGCGTTTAAGTTACATTTGATTGTTTTCTCTACTGATCAGTAACTTTTGATAGGAGAAAGGAGAGTTCATGAGACCAGGAGAACAAATCCAGACCCCCTGACTGCCTTGCTGAGTGACACCAATGACCAGCTTGGCCTGGCCTGCATGGGCTCCAGGAGGACTAGACTGCAACACTGATTTTAAAGGCAAAGACAAAAATGAGTAGGAAGGAAAAAAGCAAATGAAAGGAAGAAGGAAGGAAGGGAGGGACGGAGGCACGGAGGAATGGAGAGAGGGAAGGAGGGAGGAAAGATCTGAAAAGCTGAACTTGGGGAATGTAGAGACAGAATGGAAAATCAGTGACAGATAAACCCAAAAGAGGACACGAGGAAGCACACATCGTACATAGCCCCATCTAAAGGTATCACTGGGGGGGACACTTGGGTGGCTCCGTCAGTTAAGCAGTCGACTTCAGCTCAGGTCATGGTCTCACAGTCTGTGAGTTCGAGCCCCATGTCGGGCTCTGTGCTGACAGCTCAGATCCTGAAGCCTGCCTTGGATTCTGTGTGTCCCTCTCTCTTTGCCCCTCCCCTGCTCATGCTCTGTCTCTCTCTGTCTCAAAAATAAATAAAAACATTAAACAAAAAAATTTTTTTAAATAAATAAAGGTATCACTCGGGAGAACCATCCAAATATTACTCTGAATAGTCCACACGGCCCACCATGATCAACTCCACCTTCTCTGGTTAATCTGGGTAAGACCTAAAACTGTAACATCAGGTTATACGTGTAGGAGTCTTTGGGGGAAAAGGATCATTGGCAACATATATCTCACAGTTTCTCCAAAGATATAATTTAGGCCAAGAGAGGCAAAAGGGGCGGCCAGGGTCTGACAGGTCCTGAGTGGGAAGCACAGCCTCACCCCTTAAAAGATACACGCCGTCGGGGGCACCTGAGTCGCACAGTCGGTTAAGTCCCAGGCTCTTGGTTTCAGCTCAGGTCATGATCTCCCAGTTCCTGAGCTCAAGCCCCTCATCCGGCTCTGTACTGACAACACAGAGCCTGCTTGGGATTCTCTCTCTCCATCTCTGTCTGCCCCTCCCTTGCTTTCTCTCTCTTTCAAAATAAATAAACTCAAAAAAATAAAAAAATAAAAAAGAAGAAGATACATCCAGTCAAGTACTCTCCCAAGAGTCCACTAAGGATCGACAGTGTTCTTACTTTTACTACAGAACTCCATAAAAAGAACCCTTTGAGAGGACAAGTACTCACCCCAACCCTCTCTCTCTTTTAAGTAATTACCTAAAAGAAACCAAGGCCAAATCTAAATGAGGATTCTACACGAAGTGATCCTTCTTATGGGTCAAAGATAGCATTTGTTTCCATTTAAAAATACAATGCAGGGGCGCCTGGGTGGCTCAGTCGATTGAGCGTCTGACTTTGGCTCAGATCATGAGCTCATAACTCGTGAGTTCGAGCCCCTCCAGTTCGAGCCCCGCCTCTGGTTCTGTGATGACAGCTCAGAGCTTGGAGCCTGCTTCCGATTCTGTGTCTCCTTCTCTCTCTGCCCCTCCCCACTCGTGCTCTCTTAAAAATAAACAAACATTAAAAAAAAATTTTTTAATACAACGTAGCAAAAAACCCATAATGCAACAGCCTGGGTACCTATGCACAACTCTACACATTTACTAAAACTGCTGATGTGTACATTTACAGTGGGTCAAGTTTACCCCAAAGGCTATTAAAAAATATACAATCCCTAACAAAGGATGCCAAATCCATTAACTGTATGTCCTATATGAAAGTTAATCCATTCTATATATGATATCCTTAAGAGATACTTCTAAAATGATTTCTCATTATTTGTAGAAAAATTTGAGGGTCGCCTGGGTGGCTCAGTCAGTTAAGTGTCTGACTTCGGTTCAGGTCGCGATCTCACAGTTTATGAGTTCGAGCCCTGTGCCGGACTCTGTGATGACAGCTCGGAGCCTGGAGCCTGCTTCGGACTGTACGTCTCCCTCTCTCTCTCTCCCCCTCCTCCCCTCATGCTCTGTCTCTCAAAAAATAAACATTGAAAACAATTTTTTTTTTTTAATTTGAAAGGACACACTGCAACTCTAAGTATCAATAAATGTCATGGAATTCAAGAAATAAAGAAGCTTTCAGTAGCTCTTTCAATGAGCTTCTTGTAGCGGACCATATGAAATAGTTTTGTAGAAAGGCAGAAAAAGTATCATGTCTATAAGAAACTCTTCTCTCTCATCGGGACTACTGTTATCCCCTAGATGAACGTTTATCACCTGCCCCAACCTCATTTCCTAGCATAATTACCTCCTCCTCCCACTGCACAGCCTAATTACCTGCCAAGCTGAACCTCCTTGGGCTGTCTGACCTCTCCACCTGTGCTCACACCCTCCACCATGAGGACACTTTCTTCCATCTCCAGACGACAGCCTTCTTGAGTATGTCAGTCCAATTCACATCCTTCCAAACCCATCCCTCATCATCCCAGGGCCACCCTTCTAGAACTCTTCTTGAACAGCTTCAACCATTCTTATCACAGCCACCAAGAAAACACGGCTCGTGTCCACCCTGCTAGAATCTACACTTCTTGAAGGTCAGAACCACGTCATTCATCTAGATAACCCTTAAACCTTCTAAAGACACCTCACACATGCTGAGTGCTCAATAATTATTTGTCACATGAATTCACAAATACTTCCTTGTTTGGGAGAGGGAGGGAGTTAGGAGAGCACAGGCTTCAGCTGCTCCCACCATCTCAGAGGATGGGGTCTCCGCCATGATGAGCAGAGGATACATGGTTCACCTCACTGACGTGATCTCCTCCTTCCTCACCCCACCTTTCCCTGTTCTCTCCGATTTCGTGCGACTACAGCAGTGGGGCAGATGCGGGGGAAGCGTCTGCTTGAAGCTAATCACTCAGGCTGTGGACAAGGGGCAGAGATAAAAGTCTGTGGACCGAGATCAGCAGACATGGGGCCGCTCTCTGTTTCATTCTTGGATTCTCAGGATCCAAATGACATTTCCAGGAACATGTAAGAGCACAGCGGCCCCCTTAAGGAAGAGAATAATAAATGAGGAAGAAATTACAGCGGCTGCCCTTACACATTTGCCCAACTAACTGTTCGACCCACACCTGAAGGTTTTTGTTTTCACGACACCAACTACACGTGCACTGGGTTATGAGTTCCAAAGACAAAGATCCTAGCAGATGTTTCTATGGTCGTTTAAATCTTTTATTTTTCTTACTGCTACTATTAACGAACATGTAGTACTCTGTGGGTGTTTCTTACGTGCCAAACGCTAGGTTAAGTATTTTATATGCAGTGATGCATTTAAATCTTTAATAACCCAATGCAGTACGTGCCATGATCGTCCTCGTTTAATAGTGGAGGAAACCGAGGTGTAGAGAGACTCGTTAAGTGTCCAGAGAACTCACAGGAGAAAGGCGAAGGAGTGAGGGCTACTGCCCAAGAGCTCTCCGGGCCCGAAGCCCGTGCTCTTTCCCAGGATGCCGTGTCTTGGAACATTCCATCCAAGCACCGAAGAGAGATCGCCCCGACCAAGAGAAGTGACTTGAAACAGGGCCTTACCGGTTGTGATCAGATAGGCATCGGGAACCGTAATATCACACACATACGGCGGCTTGGTGGTGACCAGTGCTGGACTATGAACCGCTGCTTCAGAAGTGGAGGTGCGCACGGGATGAAGGGATGGTGGGGGGTGCACAGAGCTGCTCTCGTGGGGATTCCGACTCGCGGTTCTGCTGCTCAGGGTGCTGCCGTCCACGGTATCCCCAGGGGCAGCACCGGCGGTGGGGGTGCTCGGATCAGTGGAGGCGAGCACTGGCAAGTCTGTGGGTGTGAACGACGGGCCCACGGGGACTGGCTCTGTTGGAAGAGGTGAGGGGCTCGCCTCAGAAACAAATGAGGAGGCTGACGACAGGTACACATCGGTGACCGGGAGCGTAGTGCCGGGAATGACTTTGGAGAAAGAGGGGAAGACCGACGTGTGACCGTCCGAAGCACTGACACCGTCGCTGGAAGGTAGCGGGGTTGGAAAGAGGGAAGACTCCACGACAACGGGGGTTGTACGAGAAGCAGTCAGAGGTGATGCGGAGTGAGTCCCAACAGTCAAAATGTCGAGGGTGGGCTCAGAACTGGAGGGCGCCAGGGTGGTGACCGCCGATTCATGGGCAATGAGTGACCACTCAAGATAGGAGGTAGTTTCAGTGAGGGCTGAGGTAAAATGAGATTCGGGACCGGTCAGCGAAACCGTGGACGCCTCAGAGACCTTGAGAGAACCCGAAGGGAAGCTGGAGAGTAGGGGCATTTCAGAGTAACCAGGAAGAAAAGTGAATGTATTTGAAAGGAGGTCTGAACTTGGCCAGAGCTGCGAAAATTCAGAGCTCGTGGGATTAGGAACGGAAAGCGGAGGGGCCTCCAAATCGACAGAGTCGGACAACGGGAGTGTCTCAACCAAGGAAGAAAACGCCTGAGCAATGAAGGCCGACGCATCACTCGATGTCCCTGAAGACGGAGAGGCAAGTGTTTCTGAAGATGGGGACACCCAACTGCTGGGTTCCAGGGGTGGAGTTGAGAAAAAACTGGATGCGGAATCCAGACCGAGGCCGGTGGCATGTTGGGAAGAGCTGCCGGGCTCCCAGTCGAGGGAGAGTGAAGGCTCTACTGACGATCCCCGAGTAGAAGACATAAAAGGACCTTGGTCTGCGCTAGCGGGCGACGGCGTGTTTGGGTTTGCTGTGCCCGAGTCAGGGAGCACACTGCCGAGGAGCGAGGGAAACACGGCTGTCACGCCGGACGGCGTTCCCGGGCTTTCGGGGACAGAGGAGGAGCCCAGAGTGGCAGTATCAGGTGACAGTGGCACAGAGAGGCGGCCACGGGAAGGATCCGCTTGAGTGGTCCCAACGCTCCCCGTACCCACGTCGGCCGAAAGACCGACGCTGGCTCCTGAGATGCCCGCGGATGGAGAAGAAAGCGGAATGACCGGTCGCGAGGGGAAAAGTGTATTAAATTCCTGGGGATCGTCTTCAAATTCAGGGAAGTCCGCTACGCTGCTGCTCGGCGGAGAGAGGCTGCTCACTCCCAGCGTGGTCACCGTCAGGGCACCATCCCCTGATCCGACGTCTTTCTCCACCACGCTCGCTGACGCAACGTGCCGAGGCGACGCAACGTGCCGAGGCGACGCCACGGCGCAGGACACGCACCACGTGTACGGCCTGAACGAAGCCGCCGGGCTCGGGACGTGAGTGTCGTCCACGGGCCTCGGGACCCCTGACTCGCCAGGCAACCCTGACGCTTCCCTGGCACTGCCGGGAAGAAAGGGGTTATGAGAAACATCCGCTGGCCGAGTAGAAAAGGACACAAGCGCGAGAGATGAGAACAAAGCCGACTTTGTACGGCCGCGGCCACAGGCAAGGGCTGTCTGTGCCAGACTTGCAGCGGGGTCTGTTCTGGGGAAGATGGTTTCTTCTAGACTGCGACTCAGAGCCGTGGGCATGTCGGGGTATCTGTCCGTGCCTGTGGCCAGAACATCCTCCGGAGGTGGGGAGACCTCGTCCCAGGAGGGAAAAGCCTGTGGAGGGATGCCACTGCCTGACAGGGGAGGCTGTGCGGCCAGAGAGCCAGAAAGAAGGGTTTCTCCATCCTCTGTTCCTGAAGCCGCGATCTCCGGCAAAGTCCTGCTTGCTGAGTGCCCGTAAGTGTCAGTAGGATAAAGCACCAAATTCCTACTGGGACGCGGCAGTATGCCCTCAGAAGTGGAAAAGGCTGACCAAAAAGCACTGAAATGACTGGCGGCTTCGGCATACGTTGTTGGCTGTGGCACTGTGTTTTGCCAGGCTGACGTCATTTGCTCATCCTGGAAAGAAATAATGGGCAAAGAGGGAGTCAGCACTGGCGGGCTGACCGGGAGATGCTGGAGCGGAGAAACCACGCGCGAAGTGGCCCAGGGAGTTTCCGGCAAAAAGTTATCCATTTCATCATCATCTCTGACCACCTCACTGCTCGTCATCGACACATAATTGGCCACAAGGATGCTGTGATCTGCCATACTTTGGGTCAGTGTTCCTGGGTTTAAAAAGACTGTATCAAAAATAGTGGCAGATGGAGATGACGTGACCTGGAGAGAAGGGCTTTGCTGGGACCCTGGAGCAGTTTCTGTTAAGGCCACATGTGCAGTGCTGTGCACGGTGCTTTTCTTCATCGTGAGCTCCACAGAGGATAAAGAGAGGTTGTGCTGTTCCAGAAAGAGCTCATCTACAGAGAGAATAAAAGCTGGGTTAGTTGCAATCAAAGCCATACTGCTAACGCTTTGTTTCAGATGTAAGAATTTATTCATTGAACAAATATCCACTCGACTACGAATATGTGCAATTCACAGTTGGAAGTAAAACAGCTAATTGGGAGCCAGAAATTGCCAGAACAACCGTCAGGGTAATATCCACAAATATTCATCAATGTGAGCACCACCTTCACTTCAGCTTGTGTGGAAGCAGATCCTGCCATTTTTTCTCTTACTTTCAAACGACACCACAGAATACCGGAAATGGAGGAGGTCTTAGGAGGCTGTGTGGTCCATTCTGTCTCATTTATCACACAAGAAAGAGAGATGAGAGAAAGTAACTAAATCAATTACATGATCACCCAGACAGAGGTGGAGTGAGAACCTCAAGAGAAGCCTGCCTTGAATTCCAAGCCCACATTCCTTTGCTTCCACAAGAGCCGGCTCTCAAGAGAAATGAACACGAGAACCCTGAAAGCATCACTCTCTACACAGGTAAGAGAGTTCAAAAGATCCTAGTTTAGGGCCACCCACACCAAAGCCCCAGACTCCCTCCAGGCTCGGCTCCCATCATTCCCTGTTCCACTCTCACACCTTCCTGACTACGCTCTGGCCCATCCAAACTCCCTCTGGCTTAGGGATTCTGCACATTCTTGTCCCTCTGCCTAGGATACCCTTCCCCGGCTCTCCACCGGGATTATTCCTACTGGCCCTGCAGATGCAACACAGATACCGCCTCCTCCTTCAATGCTCTAAAGTGGAGTGAGTGCCTCTCCCAAGGCTTCTTATCTGTCGTATCCCTTAGCAGTCCTCACTGAAATTAACTGTCTGCTCATTACACTGCGAGCTTTCTGAAGACAAGGACAGTTGATCTGCCTTCCCAGTGCCTAGCACAGTGACTGACATATAGTCAGAGCTCAATACATGTGTGCTGAAGGAAGGAAGGAAGGAAGGAAGGAAGGAAGGAAGGAAGGAAGGGTGTCTGAGAACCAAGTTCTGTTATGCGCCCACAACATCCTATCTTCCTCTCAAAACTTTCGTATTCTTTACCCTTGTGACAGCTGTCTTGATCATGGACGTGGCTGAGGTGTCTCCACCTATAATTCGGATACAGAGAGGCAGGATATGTACTGGCCCAGGCCCCTAATGAAGGCCCAGAGCACATGGTATGTCCACTGAAGCACAGGCTGAGGACTGAGCAGCTATCATGACCCATAACAAGACCCTCCTCTTGCTTGTCCAAACAGTCTATCAGAACGTGAGTGTGTGAATCGTTTAGAGACAATCTTGAACTGACCTTTTTATTTTATTTCTTGAAGTAAATTGTTTCTGTTCTATTCCTGGCACTAGGGCAGACTGGAGATCTCGATGTCTTCTCACATCATAACGCTGAATTATGCTTACTAAATGTCTGAAAACATCTTTTTACGTGACTAGATGAGCCTGCAAGGCGATAAGGGACGTGTGCCATACACAGGAACAAAGGAGGAGCTGGAGTAGTCATCAAGCACTGCAGTCACTGGAGAGAGGGACACTGGACCAGAGAGCCTCAGATAGAGGGACACTTAGAACACGGGGGAATAAGGGACGAGTGTTGGGTCTGAACAGGTAAAGAACACAAATGAAGACCATCTCCAAAAAGGTGAGACCTGAGAAGGACCATACTCTCCGGGCAAGAGTGAATTAGGAAGAAAAACAGCCACCTCTCCGAGAACAGTAAGAAAAAATATCTGTCTCAACCTTGACTTTATGTAGATATTTTATAAAATGTCCTCCCAACTTTGGAATCTTTATTACTTGCGTGGTCCTAAAAATTGTATGTTTAGAATCATGACTCTCCAACGCCTATCAGAGGTTAACATGAATCATCTCTAGAAGAACACTCACAGAGCAGGCATCAAAGTATTCGTGCAGCTAGAGTTCCAATAAATATAAGTGCTACGTTTAAAATTACAAAACATGTATAGAAATAAGGTACTATGAAAAAAGGTCAAGAGAAGCCCACAGAAATAGTGTTGGAGCTGTAAAGACTTTAGATACTGGAATGTGGGATACGTTTTTTAAAGTATGTTTAATCCACTTAAAATAATAAAGAGGAGACTGAAAACATGAGTAAGGAGCAAGAGACTGTAAAAATGGCCAGAAAGATTTGAAAAATAATTAAAAGAATACTTAGAAATGAAAAAACAAAGAGACACCGGCTGACTGAGTCAGAGGAGCATGCAACTCCTGATCTCAGGGTCGAGAGCTCAAGCCCCACGCTGGGTATAGAGATTAAACAAATTTAAAAATTTTAATAGTTAAAATTTTGAAACTCAATATGCAATATACAAAATAGCAATTTAGAGGGGCCCCTAGGTGGCCTAGTTGGTTGAGTATCTGACTTTGGCTCAGGTCACAATCTCACGGTTTGTGATTCTGAGCCCTGCATTGTGCTGTCAGCAGAGAGCCTGCTTTGGGTTCTCTCTCTCTCTCTCTCTCTCTCTCTCTCTCCCTCTCTCCCTCCCTCCCTCCCTCTCTTTCACTCTCTCTCTCTTTCACTCCCCACTCACACTCTCTCTCTCTCTGAAGTAAATAAACATTAATTTTTTTTTTTTTTACATAGCAATTTAGATATAGCTAAAGAGAGATTTAGTGAACTGGAAGATAGATCTGAAAACTATGCAGAAGGAAGTACAGAGAAACAGAAAGGTGAGAAATATAAAAAAGAGAAGTTAAGAAGTATGGAAGATAGAATGACACAGTCCAACATACATTTGATCCAAGTTTTTAAAAGAAATAATAGAGGGAGATGGGTAGAGACAGTATTTGAAGAAACAGTGCTAAAAACTGTCCAAAATTAGTAAGAGACATGAATCCTTCAAGAAAACCAAGAAATTCCAAGTCAGGTGAATTTTGTAAAAATTCACACCTACACACATGATGACACCACAGAACACCAAAGACAGAGAGAAACTGTAAATGAACCAGAGAAAAATACTGGCAATTACACCATCAGGTAACCCCTTCAGAGAACTAGGAGCCAAGTGATAATGAGGAAAATCTTGAAAGTGCAAAGAGAAAATATCCGACATCTTAGATTTGAATAACTACTACTTTCTATTTGTTAAATTAGGGACATTTTCAGATAAACCAAAAGTGGTAATACCAACAGAAGACCTTCAGTAGAGGAACCTCCCTAAACAAGGATATACTTCCAGGGGAAAGGTAATTATCCCAGACGGAAGATCTGAGAAGAAAGAACAGAGGACAAATAAATGATAAAGATATGGCTAAATCTAAACAAATACTGGTGGTATAAATGGACAACACTACTACTATGTAATTTGTGAGGTTAAAAAACATGTACTACAGAATTAAAATAGTTTATTACAATCACACAGAAGCTGAGAGAGGGCATTCAGAGATATCTGTGACTCGTCGGCAGAAATGGAAATCAAGACTAAGACAAAATTCTGTGAACAGATTTTGTGTGTAGTCACTAAAATTAGTAAATGATATTTAGTCATCTATTTATTTAGATAAAATATTTCTAGCTGGCTCCACCAGCATGTGAATGTCACAAACTTACACCAGATATAAGCTGCTTAAAGGGTCACACTCCTTTCTATGTAATGTGACTTTTAAAAATGTGACTATTCAGCACTCTCAACAATAGCCTAATTATGGAAAGAGCCTAAATGTCCATCAACTGACAAATGGATAAAGAAATTGTGGTTTATATACACAATGGAGTACTACGTGGCAATGAGAAAGAATGAAATACGGCCCTTTGTAGCAACGTGGATGGAACTGGAGAGTGTTATGCTAAACGAAATAAGTCATACAGAGAAAGACAGATACCATATGTTTTCACTCTTAGGTGGATCCTGAGAAACTTAACAGAAGTCCATGGGGGAGGGGAAGAAAAACATAAAAAAGAGGTTAGAGAGGGAGAGAGCCAAAGCATAAGAGACTCTTAAAAACTGAGAACAAGCTGAGGGTTGATGGGGGGTGAGAGGGAGAGGAGGGTGGGTGATGGGTATTGAGGAGGGCACCTTTTGGGATGAGCACTGGGTGTTGTATGGAAACCAGTTTGACAATAAATTTCATATTTAAAAAAATAAAATAAAATAAAATAAAATAAAATAAAATAAAATAAAATAAAATAAAAAATGAGACTATCATTTATTAGGGGCTCCTGGGTAGCTCAGCTGGTTGAGCGTCCGACTTCAGCTCGGGTCATGATCTCACGGTTCGTGGATTCAAGCCCTGCGTCGGGCTCTGTGCTTATGGCTCAGAGCTTCAGATTCTGTGTCTCCCTCTCTCTCTGCTCCTTCCCCACTCGTGCTCTCTCTCAAAAAATAAATGTTAAAAAAAATTTTAATAAATAAACAATAAAAAATAATAAATCATACAATAAAAAATAATATTAGAGATTTCAATACTGTTAGGCATTTGTTGTCTTCCTTACAACCTGGCTCTAGGATTTCTTGTCTATGCACTTTTACTATTTACCTATCCCATTCCAAGCATGGGTAAAAGTAATCCTGATACTTCCCACAACTCTGTTGAAGTAAGTAGAGGCTGTTACTTTTCCACAATAAAGGTTAAATGGTTATAAATCTAAGAAGTAATAAAATCAACATTCTATCCAACTACGAAGCACATAGATATTAAGGTTTTTCTAAGGACAGACCATTTTATGTGCTTTAAAACTCTGCTATGATTTATTTTGAAATATAAGATCTGAATAGACAGCAAGATCCCTTTTAAAATGAATCAGAAACATGTTTGAAAATACACTAGCGAGGATAAAACAGTAACAAAAAGGGGTGCCTGCGTGTCTCGGTGAGTTGAGCACCTGACTCTTGATTTCAGTTCAGGTCATGATCTCACAGTTCACGAGACAGAGCCCTGAGTCAGGCTCTTTGCTTTCAGCACAGAGCCCGCTTGAGATTCTCTCCTTCTCTCCCTTTCTCTTTCTGTCCCTCCCCTGCTTGTATGTGTGCTCTCTCCCTCTTTCTCAAAATAAAAAACTTAAAAAAAAAAAAAAGTGAAGAAAAACAACATTTTGTGGCTAATTTATGAGCCCAAGTATCCGATGTAAATTAGAATTCCATCAACTCTACTTACAAAGGACACAGAAGAGGGAAAGCAAAGCGGTCAAAAAGATGAAAAATTCACCAGATAGTAAAAAAGAGGAACAAACACTTCTAAGAAATGTGACGTGTGCCAAGCTCTCTTCTTTTTGGCCAAGCCCCAGGAGAGGAGAAGCCGGCTCTGAAAGAGACAGCAGCTGAAATGCCACGGGAATTACTTCTATGGTTAATTCAGGAAGAGGTTAGAAAACCCAAGCGAGGCTCTCCCAGCAGAAAAGGCTTCACAGACTCGAATTTCAAGCCCCGGAGATCAATTTTCAAGCTCTAAAGCGTTAGTTCACCAGAGTGCAAGGCTGTCTCTGTGATGACAGAGAGAAAGGAAGGGGCTGGGGAGACACCAGTGCTCCTCACTCGTCACGCACCCAAATGACGTGGGGGTCTTGTTAAGATGCGGGCACCATCCAGCGTTAAGATGCGGGCTGGGGCGGACGCTGAGCTTCCGTGTGGCTCTCAGGTGGTGCCAGGTCTGCAACCACACTGAACAGCCGGTGTCGAGACACCTTCTGCCACGGAGACCACACAACACATACCTACTAGGTGCCTACCTTGTGCCTCACTCAACCTGGGCTGGGATCTCACCGTGCTGTAGGTAACAAGAGTAGGGACTGCCCTAGTGCCAGTGCTGAGTCATGGTGCTTAAAAATTCACAAGGCAGGGGCGCCTGGATGGCTCAGTCAGGTAAGTCTCTCACTTCGGCTCAAGTCATGATCTCCTAGTTCATGGGTTCGAGCCCCACATCGGGCTCTGTGCTGACGGATCGGAGCCTGGAGCCTACTTCGGATTCTGTGTCTCCCTCTATCTCTGCCCCTCTCCTGCTCTCTCTCTCTCAAAAATAAGCATTAAAAAAATTTTCTTTTAATTCACAAGGCAAACCCACAGAATGCACAACAGCAAGAGCGAACCCTAAGGTAAACTCTGGACTGTGACAAATGATTTGTCAATGTAGGTTCATGAATTGTAACAAAGGTGTCATTCGGTGGGGACGCTGATAACGGGGGAGGCTATGCATGTGTGGGGACAGGGGACATATGGGAAATTACACCTTCTGCTCAATTTTCCTGTTCAACAGTGAACCTAAAACTGCTCTTTGAAAATACAAAATCTTTTGAAAAAACATATTTATGAAGCTCTTAAAAAACTTTTGTAGAAATCCATGAGGGAGATGCCCATCTCTAGGAACTTGATGGTCTTACACAAGCAAGATAATTTGGTGGGTTTTTTTGTTTTTTCTTTTTTTTTTTTTTTAAAGTTTTTTTTTTTTTTTTTTTTTGGGGACAGAGAGAGACAGAGCATGAACGGGGGAGGGGCAGAGAGAGAGGGAGACACAGAATCGGAAACAGGCTCCAGGCCCCGAGCCATCAGCCCAGAGCCTGACGCGGGGCTCGAACTCACGGACCGCGAGATCATGACCTGGCTGAAGTCAGACGCTCAACCGACTGCGCCACCCAGGCGCCCCATGTTTTTTCTTTTTAATCACATTGTTCTATCTGGAAATCATCTCCCAAATATGATAGTCGATCATGAAGTCATGGACTTTCTAACCTGAATGGATCGTTAAGACCTTAGCCAATCCGATCATGTTGCAAAGGAGGCTCAGAGTTTAAGCTGACTTGCTTAAAATAGCACCCGGGCCGTACGGCAGCCTAGAAAGGCAGGTTCATAAATTCTCAGTGACTGAATACTCCTCAACTGCCACAGCACATTCAGTCAAATCAGTCCGTTTAATTACAATTACTAGTGAGGAAATGACACTGGAAAACACGCTAACTTCTATTATACTGGAAAGGAGCCGAAAGCACAGGCTAAATTCTGTGCTGCTGAAACCCATGCAGAGGCCTGCCTTTGGAGCTGTGAGGAGCCACTGTCCACCTGGGGACAGCTCTCAGGTACAGGCAAGGGTGTTACGAAAACAAAACACCCTCTGAGGGCTAGCCTGGGAAACCCAGTGACAAAAATCTCTGAAGAGCTTTAATCCAAACACTTGGGATCGATAACTTCTGCTTCTGTGTGAAACTGGGAAGTTTTCAAAACGTGAGGAGTCATCTCAACTCTGTGTAGACATTCAGCCTACTACCAGACGAGAGCCCCCTGGAGTTTCCAAGAGTTTAACAAGAAAAGCAGATCATCTAACCACTAACCAATTTGGTCAATATTTAGCAACTTTTATTCTTCTTGTAGTCCCCAGGTTGTCCTAATGATGATTTTAGTGCCATTATTAAAATCATCCTTCCCCCTTCCCACTCTTCTCCGTAGTTTAGAAAACAGGATCTTCTTTGCTTTCTTTCTCAGGTACTCAGGTACACGAATACCTTCTGCCAGATTACTCTCTCCTCCAACTGATCCTGTTTTGTTTTGTTTTGTTTTTTTTAATCAAATTATCAGGTAGATAAGAAATACTACTTATAAAAACATATTTGCCAGGTATACAGGTAATAGTACAAAGAAGACTTGAGATCCCATCACCTAGTTTAAGAAAAAAGATTACCCTTTCCCTCTGGCATCCCCTAGGGATCCCTCCCAACCCCTTCCCTTCCACTGAGTCACTCTTGAACTCTGCCTTTCTCACAGCCTTGCTTTTCTTTCTAGTCTTTTCACATGTGTGTATCCGTAAATAGAATATATTCTCCAGCTTTGAGCGTTTTCAAACTTTATCAAAATGGTGTTATATTGTATGTATTCTGCTACAACTTATTTTTCACTGCATATTTTTTTAGATTCATCCAAGTGTACTTTTTTCGCATGTAGTTATTATTATCACTTCAACATGAATTCCATTGTACGGACATACTAAAATTTAACCATGTATTGTTGATGTACAGCTGGACCACTGTCAATTTTGTTATTACAAACTTTTTTTTAAGTTTATTTGAGAGAGAGAGAGAGTGTGTGTGTGTATACACGGGGGAGGCTGAGAGAAAGAGAAAGAAAGAGAGAGAGAGAGAGAGAGAGAGAGAGAGAGAGAGAGAATCCCAAGCAGGCTCCATGCTGTCAGCGCAGACCTCAGTGTGGAGCTTGAACTCATAAAACTTGAGATCATGACCTGAGCCAAAAATCAAGAGTCAGATGCTCAACCAACTGAGCCACCCAGGCGCCCCTACAAACAATTCTGATATGAATTTTCTTACCCATCGTTTGGTACACAAATGTATACCTAAAGTATAGATGTTCATGTGAGTACGTGTGTGTACATGTATGTGTGTGAATAGGTATGCTTGTACGTGTGCACTTGCCTTTTGAGAATGTATATGCATGTGCACACGCATGTGTATGTGTATGGGTGTTGATGTGTTGTGTACATATGCACGCACGAGAATAGAACTACTGGGTCAGAGGAGATGTTCATCTGAAACTTTACTAAATGATGCCAAATAATCTTTCAAAGCAGTTGAATCAATTTATAATCCCACTCTTGATCCTGCAAATTCTTACTCATACTTAAACATTCCTGGCCATTCATGTTTTTACTAATCTGGCTGATGTGAAAGGTTTTAAGGTTTTAATTTGCATTTCCCTGATTACAACAGACATTGGTGTTGCCTCTTCTAGTGTCTTTTCAATTCTACTGCCCATTTTGCTATTGGGTTGCCTATCTTTTCCTTTTTTTTTTTTTTTTTTTTAACGTTGTATTTATTTTCGAAAGACAGAGACAGAGCACAAGCAGGGGAGGGGCAGAGAGAGAGGGAGACACAGAATCCAAAGCCTGGAGCAGGTCTTGAATCCACGAACGATGAGATCATGACCTGAGCCGAAGTCAGATGCTTAACCAACAGAGCCACCCAGGTGCCCCCTTCTCAGGCATTTTTAATACATTCTGAATACATAATACTGTCAGTTATAACTTCTCCCAGTTTGTGGCTTGTTGACTGATTCTCTTTATGTGACCTTTTGATGAACAGAAGTTCTCAATTTTAATATGGTCAAATTTACCAATCTTTTCTGTTACTGTTTGAGACTCACGTGCATTGGTCTTAAGACAGAAGGTTTTAGAAATTGTTCCCTACATCAAAAGCCATAACAATAGTCTTATATTGTCATACAAAGGTTTTAAAGTTTTGCCTTTCTCACTTAAAGCCACGTGTGCCTGGAGGTGTAAAGTGTGTGCATGCAAGTGTGTGTGTGTGTGTGTGTGTGTGTGTACATGTACATAATGTGAGCATGGACAAGAGTATCCCAGACCGATGCCACTCAAAGCAGTTGCACTTTGCGTTACTGGCCTGTGATGAAATAAGGTGCTTGAGCCAGGATACAACTCAATGCATTGATTCTTCAGAGAGTAGGTCGTGCTACAAAAATATGTCAGCTGAACCAGAAAGCATGCTCTGCAAGTGGTCAATTTATGCTCTGGTCTGAGTTCCTTATCTCATCTTGGATGGAAGACAAGAGTTTGCAGGCCAGCTCATTGCACAGTACCATCTGGGCAGAGGATGTGGGATCTGTACAGGGTCCAGTGGGGTGGGGCGGGTGGGGACAGAACTGGTAATGCAGCCCACTGAAGAACACAGAGAAGACCAGTATGTCTGAGAGGGAGGGAGGGAGGGAAGGAAGGAAGGAAGGAAGGAAGGAAGGAAGAAAGGAAGGAAGGAAGGAAAAAGTGCCCAAAGACAAGGTTAAAGGGAGTTAGGGGATCAGAACATTCAAGGCTTGGAAGCCATGATGTTGCAGATAACAATTTAGTAAACACAATGGGAGGATTGCGTTTCAATGGGAGCATTGAAGGCATTTAGACGCATGACATGATCAGAATGGTGGTTAAAAATCCCTCCTGCTGTAGTATGAAGAACAGGTTAAAAGGAGGCAAGAGGAGATGTGGAGAGACTGGTTATATGGTCACAGCAGTTGAAGCTTGAGAAGACAGTGGCTCACATCAGAGTCGTCTTTTCAGAACTCTGCTACTCAGTGGGGCCAGAAGACCATCAGCATCAGCCGGGGTGTTTCAGAAATACAACCTCTCTGGCCCATCAAGACACTACTAGGTCACAAACTGCTTTCAACAAGATTCCAAGTGATTCGTGTGCCCGTGAAAGTGTGAGAGCACTAGCCTGAGATTTTTTTTTTTTTTTTTTTTAGAGAAATCCACATGGAGATATCAAGTTTGCAAACAGATATGTGAGCCCAGAGATAAACCTGCAAAAGTAAGAAGGAGAAATCTGAGAAGCAGGGAGAACCAGGAATGTGAGATGACAAGCAAACAGAAAAAGAGTTTAGGAGTCAGGAAGGGGTCTGGATGACCCAGAGAGGTCAAGAAAAGGAAAGCTGGGAAGCACCTCCTAGATGTGACAATAGGTCTCTTTAGCCTTGTGGTGGCAGAAGTCAGGTTGCTGTGGGTTGAAAAGTGACTGACAGGTGATGTAATGGGGAATATGTGCAGCAACTTTTGGGGGAGGTTTAGCTGTACAGGGCAGGAGAGGAACAGGACGACAACCAGAAGGGTCCAGGGAAAGGTGTCTGGTTCTCAGATAATAGGTATGAATCACCGAGGAGCTCAATAAAGATGCAGGCTTCTAAAAATGCAAAATGTCACCCAATCAAGAGAAAGCATCAGACAAACCCAAAGGCATTCTATTAAAGACCTGACTCTTCAAAGACCTCGAAGTCATAAAAGACAAGGAAAGACTGAGGAACAGTCATAGACTAGAGAAGACTAAGGAGATGTGACAACCAAATGCAATTTGGGATTCTGGATTGGATTCCAAAACAGAAGGGAGAAAACTGGTGAAATCCTGTAAAGTCTGTAGTCGAGTTAACAGAATTGTACCAGGGTTAATTTCTTCACTTTGATAACTCTAAGATGATCTAAGATTCTAACATTAGGGAAAGCTAATTAAAGGTCTATGGGAACTCTGTGTATTAATTTTTTAACTTTGTTATATGTCTAGGATTGTGTGAAAATAAAAGCTAAATTCAGGTTGTCATTCAGTAGATGGGGCGGGGGCTTAGGAATTGGGGTGTGCTTGTGTCTGCTGCTGCTCTTATTTCAGAATCAACGTTTTGAACCAATGCCATGGGTAATTCTACTGCAAGTACAGGGACTTTTCTTTGAAAGGTACTGGGCTAGAGCAATACCAATGGAACAATCCAGAAGAGAGGAAGAGATGGAAGATGCAGTGGATAAGTGAGGAACCCAGGTGGGAGAGGAGGAAGAAGAAATGGCAACCAGAGGGCAACTGGCCTTTGATCCTCAATTGGAGGACAGACTGAGAAGGGGAGTGCAGAGACAGGGCCTCTGTGCACACATGCTGGTGAGAACAGGAGGGAATTTTGGTCAGAGGAAGGACGGGGCAGAGCACACTGGAGAATGTGTTACGTCGACACGGAGCGGGGAGCAGGACTGCCTACAAGCATAAACAACATGGCCAGGTTCTACCAAGGAGCCACAGTCTAAAACAGAAAGGAGGTTCTCTGTGTCCCATGCTGTTCCCAAATCAGCCTTTCAGCCTACATTTGGATGTGGGGCCTTACCCAAAGAACAATGGCTGATGAGCACTCTGCAAAGAAAAGTATCAACCTCAGAGTGAATGGCAGTACCCAACGGCATAGGCCCAGTGTTTGAAGATCTCAGACTATGTAAAATTTCTTTTAGAAATCTTCCTGTGACATCTTTTGTTGTTCAACTTTTATTAAGTCACAGGCAACATTAAAATGCCTATATTCCCATAGTGCACATCTGTTGTGGACTAAATTACATCACCCACCCCACCATAAAAATCCGTATGTTGAAGGTCTAACCCCCCAGTGAGGCTGTATTTGGAGACAGGGCCTTTCCAGAGGGAGACATGGTTAAATGAGGTCATACAAGTCGGGCCCTGATCCAACAGGGCCTCCTCGTAAGAAGAGGGGGAGACACCAGAGCTCACTCTCCTGGAGCACTGGCACAGAGAAACGGCCACGTAAGAACACAGCAGGAAGGCACCATCTGGAAGCGGATAGAGGCCTCACCAGAGACCACCCCTGCTGGCACCTCGATCTTGGACTTGCGGCCTCCAGAACCATAAGAAAATAAAGGTCTGTTGTTTATGCCCTGAAGTCTGTGACATTTCGTTTTAACAGCCCAAGTGACTAAGACAACACCTTTCATTCCCAACTCTAACAAGAGGCACTAGGATGGAGTAGGGATTACCGGAAACAGGAGCCTACAGGCTTTGGGCCCTACCCTTGTCTACCACAGTTAATTGCCAACTTTTTTTTTTTTTTTTTGGTATTTATTTTTGAGAGAGCACAAGTGGGGGAGTGGCAGAGAGAAGGGGACAGAGGATCTCAAGTGGGCTTTGTGCCAACAGCAGCGAGCCCAACACAGGGCTCGAACTCATGAACCGTGAGATCATGACCTGAGCCAAAGTCGGACGCTCAGCCAACTGAACCACCCAGGTGCTCCAATTAACTGCCGACTTTGAGTAACTCAGTTCACATTCCTGGGTCTCAGTTCCTTCTTCAGCTAATAAGATATAGAGTTCCTGAAAATCACTACCTGAAAAACGAGCATTCAAGTGTTGACTCTCTATGTGCAGGCCTGAAATATGACCCTGTGCTCACGCTATAGGTTTTCTCCGTAGGGGTTTTCTGTTGTTTGCAACGGAAACAATTCTGGCCACATAAGCAGGAGGGGAAATCAATGGAAGAATACCAGAGGGCCCACAGAATGGACAAGGGGCTCGATTTCAGAAGAGACACAAAAGCCAAGTGCGACCGGGCAGCAGAGAAGCCTGCCACAGACAGCGTCCGCTGACGACACACGCTGGAACTCTGCGGGCACAGCTGCCAATGGACGGCCACCACCCTCCCCCGCCCAACTCTTCTACTTCGTGGCAAAACTTCTGCAAAATTCAAAGTCTAGCTGGGAGGGTCCCACCGTCCATGCCTAAATCACATGCCACATTGCCCATCAACCCTACAGTCCTCTGACCCTCACACAATGAAAGACTTCCTGAAAAGGGAAAAGGCAGCTTCCCAAAATGATAAATGGCCACTACATCAGTGGTGGGGGGTGGGGGGGGGGTTGGTTTTAGCCAATAAAAAGCACGGCCCTTCAACACTGGTATAATATGATCCCCGTCAGAGAAGGAGACAATAGGGCCAAAAGCTCCAGAAGATTCCACAGAGAAAGAAGCGGGTCCCATTCTATCTCAAACTTGCTCACTTCCCTGGAGAAATCCCCTATAATTAGTCATATCTTCCACTTCCTCCTCTAGGAGATGGGGACACAGATAACAATTAAGACTTCACTAAAACACGAAGAGAGCTAGTGAGTAACTTCAGAAAACAACAACCGCACGCAAGACTAAATAAAGGTACCACAAAGCTTTTTAAAAAATTCATACTATTGGGGAGGCTGGGTAACTCAGTCAGTTAAGCAGCCCACTTCAGCTCAGGTCATGATCTCATGGTCCAAGGGTTCAAGCCCCACATCGGGCTCTGCTCACAGCTCAGAGCCTGGAGCCTGCTTCGGATTCTGTGCCTCCCTCTCTCTCTGCCCCTCCCCCACTCTGTGTCTCAAAAATAAACATTAAAAAAAAGTTTCATACTATTACAGCTAAAACATCAGTAGTTCTAGTGCCCCATCCCTTATCCGTAGTTTGCCTCCACAACTTCCATTAGCTACAGTCCAGAAGCACATGATTCTCCTTCTGACATATGGTCAGAAGGTCAACAGCGGCCTAACGTGACACCATTCACTTCACTTCACCTTGTCATGTAGGCATTTTGTCATCACATACCAACACAAGCAGAGTGAATACAGTATAGTAAGATATTTTGAGAGACAGAGCAGATTCACCTTCTATTAGAGCATATTGTTAAAATTGTTCTATTTTGTTATTAGTCCTTGTTGTCAATCTCTTACTGTGCTCGTTTATAAATTAAGCTTTACCAAAGGTATGTCTGATAAGAATAAACACAGCATATATAGGGTTTGGTACTATCCACCATTGCAGGCATCCACAGAAATGGGTCTTGGAACGCATACCTCGTGAATAAGGGGGGGCCACTCTATAGGCTTCAGGTTGGGATTTAGGGACTCCCTAATTCTTGGCATGATTTTCTCATCTGAGCAGACAAGGGTATTGAAACGTCAGCTTGATTCAAAGCATGGGACAGAGTATTTATTGGAAGATGTCGTGTTGCTTTGTCTTATTCTTTCCGAAATGAAACGCAGTCCTCTTTTACCAACCTGCAAAAGCAAGACTGTCAGCACTTGAAGTAACAAAAACAAACCGAACCAAACTCTCTCAGCTCACTGAGAACAAAGGCGAAAAATTCTCAGTCAGCCATCTGTTTCTAAAATAATTTAATTCAAAACACAGTCCCATAACAACAGGGAAAAGGACACCGTCAGCCTCAAGATAATCTCCCGTCTCTGGTTACACTCAGGCCTGGAGTGGCACACGACATCCATGACTCAGCATGAGGAGGCACTTTCCCTCCCAAACACAGGGGCCAGCAGACATTAGTTTCCACACAAATGCACAAGCCCATAACTAAGTGACCAGGAGACATCCCCGCCTCACTGGGTGGGTCCAATTCCAACGAACAGTAAAGAGCTTATGCTCTTATGCTACAGGCTCAATTCCTTAATTCAGCTCTAAATTAAGCTTTTATATCATAAGGGGAGCAAGAGGTTTAAAAGACAGAGGGGAGCCATTCCGGCTGGAAGCAGCCACATAGACAAAGGCTCCATGTCTGGACAATGTGGGATGTGTTTGCGTAACAAACAGTAGTGGCTCCAACTGGTTGGAGAGAATGCTAGAAAAGTTGGCTGAGGAATGTGAGAAAGTCCGTGTGGACAATGGGGATCCAGTGGGTATTTTGAGCAAAGTGGCCTTTTTCTCAGTTACACTGCAGAAAAATCACACTGCAGAGTGGAAAGAAGCAGGAACCAGTGATCCATCAGGTACACAGCTCAGGTACACAGCCAACGGGGTGACAGTAAGCAGAGCATGATCACACAGGAATGGAAAGAAGTTACAACTCAGAGAGACCGCACAAAGGTAAAACATGATAAAACTTGGCAGCTGGCGGGATGCATGAGGGAAGAGAGAAGAAGAAGTCCGAGGTGATTTCTGAGTCACAGATTCAACTGCCCACTATAGACAACTCCACCTGAATACCAAACTGGCCCCTAAGAAAACCCTGATCCGCCATCGGGGCCAGTTAACACCCACCCTCAGTCCCGGTCTTCCGGTTAACTCTCAGATCTCTTCATCCTCATCACCACCACTTAAGATAAGAGTCTGTGTCCTCAACCTTCCTGGCTTAGCACCCTAGCAAGAAAGAAAAGTCTAAGGAGGCCACTAAAGAACAAGCAAAGTGCTGGTGACCCAGAATGATGGACGAAGGTCAGGAAAGTTGACTCCGAGGAGGCTGTGTCTGAGCCAACACCTAGAAGACAAGGAGCCAGGAGAAAAAGCAAAGGAGATTAAATCACTCCAGGCAGAGCGGATGGTGCATGCAAAAGCCTGAAGCAGGAAAGATTGAAAGACAAATGTGAAAATAGCCGGTGTGCACAGCACAGAGGAGAGCCCGGTATGCACAGCTGAGCACAGGAGAGCTGGTGCGCACAGCACAAGGGGAGCCCGGCTCCGGGCGAGGCTGGCGCAGAAGGCACAAAGCCAACCCCAGGTGGGCAGAGATGTGATTCTAGTGCTCCAAAGAGCAATTTGGGCTGAGGATAAAGATTTGGTGATTATTGGCGGAAAGATGATCATGGGGGTCAAATGACCCCCATCAAGGAAGAGAGAGAGAAACAAAGTTCAACTCCCATACTCTGGTTCATTTAAGGGGCAGCAATCAGAAGGGGCCACCGTTAGCAATCACACCAAATAGAGCGCTATTTACATACACTTTTCTACAATGCAATTCAGTCAAGCACACAAATTATTCTCATCCTTACTTAATTTATTTCTAGTCACTGACAATCTTTCCCAAACCCCCTCTTCTGCCTGCTTATTGGTATGAAGAGCTTACTGATTAGCAATTATCCATAGCATTAACTCTCTAAGTATCTATAATTACGACTTCTCTTAGTCTATTTGAGGGCTCCGTGGGACTCCAGGATGAGGAATAACATGAAGTTAATGTAAATACTAATTTGCCGAGAAACTAACCAGACCAAATATGTAGATAAGCCAAAAGGCAATTTTCCAAAATTGAGGCTTTACCAGTATGCAGCGTTCTATATTTGTTTTTGCTATTTGAAGTGTCTAAATGCCAGCAGCAAACCAATTTCAGCATTTTGAACTCTTTATGATGAAATTTTCAGAAATACCCAAAAAAAACTGAAAGACTAGAACCCATTACCAGGCTTCAACGCTAACTTTTGGCCATGCTCACTCTTTTTTTAGTGACAGTAAAGCAAATCCCAGATACAACTCATTTCACCAATAAATACTTTGGTATCTCTGATAAGGACTTTAAAAAACCATAACCATAATCATTATCACAGCCAACAAAATTAAAAATAATTCCTAATATCATCTAATTACCCATTCCACACTTAGTTTTCCTTGATGGCCTCAAAATACTTTTGTACAACTGCCTTTTTCAAATCAAGATCCAAACCAGGTACACACCCTGCTTTGGGTGATATGTCTCCTAAGTCTCTTTTACTCTATACTAGTTTCCTCCTCCTTTTTTATTTTTTTTTTTAAGTTCTCACGATTTACTTATTAAAGAAAAAGGTCATTTGTCCCTGTAGCCAGCCCATAGTCCATATTTGGCTGACTAGAGTCTCATGGTGTCATTTAGCATGTTCTTCTAACCCTCAAATTTTCTATAAACTGGTCATTACATCGAGAGGCTTCATTACATTCAGGATCAATATTTTTAGCAAGAATACTTTCTAGGTGGTCTTTCATATTTCCCATTGCATCACATCAGGACGTGCCTGATATCTGGCTGTCCCACAATGAGGGACACTAAAATTTATCAGGGCTTTTAGGTGGTGACAGTCTGTTCTATCCATGGTAAGACTCTTCATCAACTTTTCACCTGATGATTAAACAGTCAAGATGATTATTGCTTACATCTATTAGGGAGGTTGGAAGGTTTTCAAGCCTCTGTTAATTAAAAGATATTCCTAACACTTCCGAGATATATTCGCAGAAAGAATAATAATTATTTGGTGTCTGAAGCAGTAACATAATTACATAACAACATATTTGTGTGCGTTTGAGAACATTTCTTAAGTCACCTGATTAAGAATTCAATGCAAAGATGTTGAATTCTGTACTGTTCTTTAGAAAGATTACAGATAAATTACTAACTCTGCACATAAAAGAATAAAGCCTTATGTCTGTCTGTCACTCTCTGAAGTTCAAAGTTCCTAAAAGGTAGTGAATAAAAAATAAAGGAAATCTTGGAAATGAAGAGAACTATGGAGGAGGAAATAAAACGTCAGAATATCTCCAAAGTGGTACTTTTATTTTAGTCCCTTCCCAAAGGAGACATGAACAAAGTACTAAAATAACCTTAAAACATGATGGTCAAACAGCTTCAATTTCACTTTTTTCCATACCCCTTAGCAGGAGCTTCTAGAAAACAGCAAAAAAGAATTTAATCTTTTTCTTCCCTGTCCTATACGTCAAGAAGTTAATAAACAGTTTAATACCTCTGTGGACAAAAGCAAGAATCCTCCCCGCCTCCAACACTGGAGATTAGTTAATACCTTCTGCAGAATCATTTAATGACCCTGAGAAAGTCTCTATTAATAGCCAAGCCTCCCAGGCCACCCTGCATGTCCCCCTGGGGCAGGGAGCCTGCAGCTCACTGAACATGCCTGCCTGGCCCAAGTGGTAGCGGAGGGAAGTGGGGGTGCCCTGCCATCAGGTGTGACCTCCAGGGATGGTGATGAGGGAGGCTGAACTCCCTGAATACAGAAATGTTTCAAATGTTGCAATGGTTGCCACTGAGCTGTATACTTAAAAGTTATTAAAATGGTAAACTTTATGTTGTGTGTATTCTATTGCAATAAGAAAAGTTGCAATGGTCAGCTGAGCCTACAGGATTATGTCCGCGACAACCACCCCTCCACGCTGGGTGATCTCTCTGCCGTCAAAACCCCTTGCTCTAGGGGCGCCTGGGTGGCTCAGTCGGTTAAGCGGCCGACTTCGGCTCTGGTCATGATCTCGCGGTCCGTGAGTTCGAACCCTGCATCGGGCTCTGTGCTGACAGCCTGGAGCCTGTTTCAGATTCTGTGTCTCCCTCTCTCTGACCCTCCCCTGTTCATGCTCTGTCTCTCCCTGTCTCAAAAATAAATAAAACGTTAAAAAAAAATTTTTTTTTAAACCCCTTTGTCTCTCCACAGCACCACACCGCCTCTGTGGGGAGGCAGATCTTAAACTGCACCTAAGGGTTTTCAAGGAACATTTCTAGATTATCATTTTTATTCTTGAATAGCTATGCACAAAAATCTTTCTAATTACACGGCAAACAAGAATTCTACATATTAAAAATGGCTTCCCAGGTTGAAAACTATGCTCATTGCATCCCAACACAGGCTTATCAAACTTGGGCTCAATCAGTTGAGCATCCAACTCTCGGTTTCAGCTCAGGTCGTGATCCCAGGATCGCGGAATTGAGCCCCACATCAGCAGGCTCTGAGTTGACAGTGCAGAGCCTGCTTGGGATTCTCTCTCTCCCTCTCTGTCCTTTCCTGCTCACATGCGCACTCTCTAATAAATAAACATAATACATAAATACATACCTAAGGAAATAAACAAGTGATACAGTAAGAATAACATGTCGGACACTATATCCAGAGGGGTATGAAACTAGCTTCTAGGGCCAACTGTGCATCAGGACCGCTTGTGGGTGCTGCCGCGGAAAGACAGTGTACCTGGCAAAGGATGCTTAGGCCCGTGAGGAGGCCCAAAGAGGCGATCCGGGAAAGGGTTGGGAACTTTCCCAGTGATGAGCTTTCCTGGGCACTGGGCCAGTAACGCATTCGCTGCCTCACCTGCAAGGACAAATGGGAGGTGGGGCCCGCAGCAGGAAAACTCAGGCAGGAATAAAAGGACCAAAGGACCTGCGACCCCCAGCAACCTGGGGTCTCACACAGCAGATGGGCAACTAAAATGTGTTCTCCAGGTTGTCTATCTTCAATCGCTAAGGAATGCTTTTAGACCCACAAGAAAAGCAGGGACATAATCAGAGAGCTCCTCATTCTTCATGAAAACAGTGATCACAATGGCTCCAGAGTGCTCCCTCTGTTCCTGGATACCTTGCCTGTAAACCTCAATTCTCACAAAGCCCTACTGGAAGGTACAGGAAGGGAGGCGCCCAGAACTCCAGCTGGTCCCAAGCCTGGCAAGACAGTCAGGACGAGGACCCTGGTCTGTCTGCAGCTTCGATCACAACATACAAAATGACCACCCTGCATTAAGGAAACAACACCCATCTGAATAAATTTTAACTTAAAAGCGATGTAATTGCCAAGAAGCACATGAAAAGATGTTCAGTGTCATCAGTCATTAGAGAAACCACAACGAGATACCAATTCACACCCATTAGGAGAGCCATACTTTTCTAAAGAGACCAAAAACAAGTGTTGGAAAGCATGTGGAGTAATTGGAATCTTCATACACTGCTGCGGCATCCGCTGTGGAAACAGTTTTGCAGTTCCTCAACAAGTTAAACACGGAATTACCCTATGACCCAATAATTCCACATCTAGGGGTAAACCCAGGAGAACTGGGGCACCTGGGTGGCTCAGCCGGTTAAGCGTCCTATCTTGATCTCATGGTCTGCGAGTTTGAGCCCTGAGTCGGGTTCTGTGCTGACAGCTCAGAGCCTGGAGGCTGCTTCGGATTCTGTGTCTCCCTCTTCCTCCCTCTCTCTGTCTCTCTCTCTCTGTCTCTCTCTCTCTGTCTCTCTCTCTCTCTCTCTCTCTCTCTCTCTCCCCCCCCTGCTCACGCTCTGTGTCTGTCTCAAAAATAAAAATAAACATAAAAAAAAAGGTAGGGGCACCTGGGTGGCTCAGTCGGTTAAATGTCCAACTTCTACTCAGGTCATGATCTCACAGTCTGTGAGTTCGAGCCCCGCATTGGGCTCTGTACTGACAGCTCAGAGCCTGGAGCCTGCTTTGGATTCTGGGTCTCCCTCTCTCTCCACCCTCCCCACTCATCCTCTGTCTCTCTCTCTCTCCTCTCTCTCTCTCTCTCTCAAAAATAAACATTAAAAAAAAGTTAAAAAAAAAAGTAAACCCAAGAGAAATGAAGACAGGTGTTTAAAAAACAAAAACTTGGGGGCGCCTGGGTGGCTCAGTCGGTTAAGCATCCGACTTCAGCTCAGGTCATGATCTCGCAGTTTGTGGGTTCGAGCCCCACATCCGGTTCTGTGCTGACAGCTCAGAGCCTGGAGCTTGCTTCGGATTCTGTGTCTTCCTCTCTCTGCGCCCCTTACCTGCTCACACTCTGTCTCTCCCTCTCAAAGATGAGTAAACATTAAAAAAAATTTTTTTTAAACAACAAAAAAAACCCAAAAAATTGTACAGGAATGCTCACAGCAGCACCGTTAACAACAGCCAATCAGTGGAAACGACTCAAATACCCATCAACTGATGAACAGACAAAATATGGTACATCCATACAAGGCAGTATTATTCAGCCATAAATAACAAATAGAAGTAGTCATACATTCAACACAGATGAACCTTGAAAACATTATGCTAAGTGAAAGCAGCCCCCCCACACACACACACACATATTGTATGATTCCACTTGCATGAGATATTTAGAATCAGCAAACCCACAGAAACAGCAGATTAGTGGCTACCAGGGGTGGGGGAGGGGAGCAATGGAAATAGAAGTGAGGGTTGCCTAACACAGTGAATATCTTTAATGCCACTGAATCGCACGCTTTAATTAAAATGGTAATTTTAGGTTACGTGTATTTTACTATAATCTTTTAAAGCAATCAATTCAAGGGCTCAAATACAAACACTCCAAATTAAACATCCTTATGCCAATTTAACTTTGGTAAGCCTGCTATACTAAAGCTGACTTTCCTATCAGCTCAGTGTTTCTCAGAATGATCCTGCTCTCAGAATCACCTGAAGATCTTTTTAAAATGTGGATTTCAGGGGCGCCTGGGTGGCTCAGTCGGCTAAGCCTCCGACTTCGGCTCAGGTCACGATCTCACTGTCTGTGGGTTCGAGCCCCGCGTCGGGCTCTGTGCTGACAGCTCAGAGCCTGGAGCCTGTTTCAGATTCTGTGTCTCCCTCTCTCTGACCCTCCCCCGTTCATGCTCTGTCTCTCTCTGTCTCAAAAATAAATAAACGTTAAAAAAAAAATTTAAAAAAAATTAAATGTGGATTTCAGGGCACCTGGGTGGCTCAGTCGGTTGAGCGTACCGACTTCGGCTCAGGGCACCATCTTGCAGTTTGTGAGTTCAAGCCCCACAGCAAGCTCCCTGCTGTCAGCACGGAGCCCACTTCAGATCCTCTGTCCCCCTCTCTCTTCTCCCTCACTCACCCACTCTCTCTGTCTCTCTCTCAAAAATAAACATTTTAAAAAATGTGGCTTTCCAGGCATTTCCCCAAACTCTCCAAGAGGATGGGACTGGGGAAATCAGTGCCTTAGCACCCACCAGCCCTGTCCTTCCCACCAGTTCTTGCCAGTTCCCACCAGTTCCCCGGAGCTTCTCAAAAGGAAGGTGTTAATCACCTCCTTACTACATGCTGACAGCTGCCGTCTGGGTACTCCCTCTGAGCTGCTAGAATCTGCTGTGTTAGCTCTCAGTTGCATTTGCTAAGTCAAGCCCCTCCACCAGGCAGAAGCTGACCTCGGCCCTCTAACTATTTGCAGTTCTGTGCCACTTGTGGTCCACAGAGATGGTTATCTTGCTTTTGAGCTTGAAGAGACTTTTTGGTTTTCTATGTTTGTACTTCATCTATCGATGTTACGTATTTAAATTTGCCTTCTCACCCAAAACTGTGATTGGTTTCTGACCACCTTCACTTTAAAACCAGATCCCTGGGGCACCTGGGTGGCTCAGTCAGTCGAGCGTCGGACTTCAGCTCGCAGTTTGTGGGTTCGAGCCCCACGAGGGGCTTGCGGCTGTCAGCACAAAGCCTGCTTCGGATCTTCTGTCCTCTCTCTCTGTCCCTCTCCCCCCTCCCAATCATGCTCTCTCTCTCAAAAATAAATAAAACATAGGGGCGCCTGGGTGGCTCAGTCGGTTAAGCGGCCGACTTCAGCTCAGGTCATGATCTCACAGTCTGTAAGTTCGGGCCCCGCGTCAGGCTCTGTGCTGACAGCTCAGAGCCTGGAGCCTGTTTCGGATTCTGTGTCTCCCTCTCTCTGACCCTCCCCCGTTCATGCTCTGTCTCTCTCTGTCTCAAAAATAAATAAACGTTAAAAAAAATTTTTTTTTAAATAAATAAAACATTAAAGAAGTGTTTAATAAATAAAAAATAAAACAAAACCTGATTATTAATACGGTTTCTTCTAGGCATACTGAAATCATCCTTTAAGACAAACCAGTTTTTAAATAAAATTGTAAATTTTTTTATACGAGTGGCAATTGTGAAATGTATCTCCAGTATGGATCAACAGCAAGCTTGGCAAGTTTTGGTAGTTTTTAAACTGGTTCCCCCATCTCTTACCGACCTCCCTCCCCCCACTGTCCCTCCCCCACGTCTCCCCAGTCCTTGTGTTCTCATCTGCCTCTTGTCTCCTCCCTTTCCTCAGCTGGTTTCACATAAGACTATGAAACCAAATAATATATTATATTCATTGTTAAATTTACTGAGTGGGGCTCATTATTCTCTGCTTTTAAACACTGGTAATAATTTGTTCTTTAAAAAAAATTTTTTTCTGCTTGTATATAAGCCTTGGTTGATTTCTCTAGAGGAATCAGTGGCCTCTAAGAGAAAAAAGAGTCCTGATTACTGACACTATTTAAAAAAGAATACAGGGCATCCTCAGTGAGAATTTTTTTTTTTTTCCTCAGTGAGAATTTTAAACCACTCTACTGTCATGATACAATCACTGCCTCTTTCACTTGGCTACAGAGACAGGAAGAAAAGTCTCTCACAGACCAAAAGAACTTTAAAAAAAAATAAAGGACTTACAGCAGTCTTATGCAGGGGCATCTAGAGGTCCCCAGGTGTTTGGAATCCCTGACCCACCCGCTGTCTGTAATGTCCCCACCAATCTAACAATGACAAGGACAAATGCCCCTGCAGGTGACACTACCCAGCTGAGCACCACTGACATGTATGAATCTCCACCGGGGCAGCCTGGGGAGAAGAGCGGAAGAGGACAGGTGAACAACCCCAAGCCGCCCTCGGCCAACTGGTATAGGAAAACCACAACAGTACATTCCCTTGGATTTTATTTATCAACATGTTCACACCAAGTAGGAGGGAATCAAAGTACACTTTCCCACTTCCTTCTACATGATCTCATTGTTTTTAAGTCTGTTAGTACAGAATCATTGTTTATCCATTGTGTTTCTTGTGTAATTTGTGGTCGCAGTGCTGACCAATTTCCCTGAGATGAAATCGAAAGCAACAAAAATCCATTTATTAACATCAGCGATAGCTACCATTCACTGACTGCCTACTATAGGCCAAGTTTTGTGCTAAGCACCTTTAAGACATTATATCACTTAACTTCCCCAAGAACCCATTCTGCAAACGAAGAAACTAAAGGTAGGTTAAGGAATCCGTAAGGGCCACCTGTTTGTAGGATGTGGAACAGGGATCTATACACGGGTTTGCCGGCCGCCAGGTGCTCATGCGCCTGAACCCTCTGGACAGACAGCCTGGGCGGTGGTCTGCAAACTGGCGGGTCACACACTCCATCAAAAAATTCCCAAGCACACCTCCACTAACATACTTTCATTCTTTTAAAAACTGTACACAAAGCCTAATGTTTTAATATTAGGAGTCTTACAAATCATATGCAAACTACATTTTAAAAGAAGGATGTAGGAGCGCCTGGGTGGCTTGGTCGGTTAAGCGTCCAACTTCGGCTCAGGTCATGATCTCAAGGCTCATGGGTTCGAGTCCCGCGTCAGCTCTGTGCTGACAGTTTAGAGCCTGGAGGCTGCTTCGGATCCTGTGTCTCCCTCTTTCTCTGTCTCTCTCTCTCACTTACTCTCTCTCTCAAATATAAACATTAATTTTTTTGTTTGTTTAATAAAAAAGAAAGAAAAGAAAAGAAGGATGTAGGGATGTCTGGGTGGCTCAACTGGTTAAGCATCCAACCTTGGTTCAGATCATGATCTCATGGTTCATGGGTTTGAGCCCCGTGTCAGGCTCATTGCTGACAGCTCAGAGCCTGGAGCCTGCTTCGGATTCTGCATCTCCCTCTCTCTCTCCTGCTAGAGCTCTGTCTCTATCTCTCAAAAAAAAAAAAAAATTTTTTTTAAAAATTTAAGAAGGATGTAAATATGTGATAAATGACATTATTCAATATCAATATTCAGGGGCCAGTTTCTTACCACATCTGATAAAATACTCCTGCAGGTGGAACTGTGACTCCCCAAAAAGATCTGTTGAAGTTCTCACCCCCACTACCTCAGGACATGACCGTCTTTGCAAAGAGGTTCTTTACAGAGGTAATGAAGTTACAGGGAGGTCATGAGAGTGGTGTCCTTAAAGAAAGGGGAAATTGAGACACAGACATGCTCTGATGGAAAAATAAGGTGATGACCAGGGAAAAGACAGTCATGCAGCTGGAGTCATGCATCTTCAAGCCCAGGAAGGCCAATAATCGCCGGCAAATGCCAGAAGCTGGAAGAAGCACACAAAAATCCTTCGGAGGATGCAGGGCCCCGTGGACACCTTGATACGGACTTCCTGCCTCCAAAACAGTGAGATGATATGTTTCTGTTGTTTGAAGCCAGTGTGGGGTACTTGGTTTCGGCAGCCCCAGGAGACCATACAGATGCTGCCACTGTCCTTAACAGCAAAGAGGCTGAAAAGCACACCCAGGAGCAGGAAGAGCACAGGCTCGGCTGTCCCCACTTACCTGTTTGCACAGTTAGACTACATGCCACGAGTCTCTACCCCCTCAGCAAAACCATTTGAAGCCACCTGTCTACTAGCGAAAATTTGTTTATATATAATTCAGAAATCTGCTCACAAGAACATCCATCCACCTCCATCCAACCCAAGCCACTGAAAGACAGCAAAGGAAAAGACTCACTGCCAACGCCCCCATGCCCCAGGCTCCCTGTCTGTCCCTCAGGATGCTTTATGCTCCGTATGTGACATGAAACCCTCTGTCATACAGACCGAGTGAGGGTGTCAGGGTCAACCCGTACATTACCTATTGCAAAACTTCTTCTTGATTTTTATATACAAAATAGGTGTTTTTAAAAATAAGTAAAAGTTCTCCTCCTTTCTCCTGCCCCACCTGGAGACAAGCCCATCCTGCTATCTCATCACACAGGAAAGAGACAGGAAGCTAATGCACACCTGTAGGACTCACCTAACGTCTTAACTACCATTCAGAAGGCCAACCAACTCCATGTTGATAAAGGTCAAATAGTCTAGTCTCACTGGGTCAGTATTTACTCAGTATCTACTACATACCCAATAAATGAAATAAATGGTGCCACAGAAACATTAAAAAAAAGATAGCCAAGAAGAACTTGAAAATTCTGGGGGTGGCAAGACGATGAAGTGTGTTTGCAAGAGCAATGGAATTTCCAAAAATACGGTGAGATGCGCTTGAGGAAGGCCTTCGTAGCACAAGCGAGACTTAGATCAGAACTGAAAAACGGCTAAACTTACAGAACAAAGGCATTTGTCTTTCGGGCCGAGCAGGGAGAACATATTATCACAAAGCAGCAGGGCGGGGGGGGGGGGGGGGTGCCCAGGGGGTGGGGGGGGCTTTGGGTGACCCAGAAAGTGCACACCTGACCTCAAACATCCAGTTTCAAGTTAGTCTAAAAATTCTTCCAGAAGTGCAATATATACAACAGAATATGAAGAAGCTCCTTACATATTAGCATAAAATGATCTCTAAGATGTGTCATTAAATGAAAACAGCAAGGGACAGAACAGTGAACATGGAAAGTCGTTTGGGGAAAGGGATACACACAAGCACACACACGCTCTTGTTTGTATTTGCATTAATCTCTGGAAGAATACGGAAGATACTGATACCCTTCAAGGACTGGCACTGGGTGGCCAGGTAACAGGGGGGCCAGGAGAGACACTTTCTATTTGCAGTTTGTACCTTTTGTTAATTAGATGAAGTTTATCCGATGAAAGTACATATCGTGTAGCCACCACCCAAGACAAGACACAGAACATTTCCATCAGCCCAGAAAGTTCTCTCAGGCACTTTCTAGTCAATCCCACATCCCCAGTTCCTAACTCCCAGGCAATCACTTTCTGACTCTTACCAACATTTGCACATAGTTTTTCAAATGTTAATGCCTAAAGGGCACTTCTCCACAGACCCCACTATCCCTTATTGTCCTGTGATGAGCCTGCTTCATTTATTTATTACCTGCCTGATTCCTGCCTAGAAACATCTGAGTTTGTGACCTCTGCCTTTTGAATTTCGAACCACGTGAAAGTATGACCTATTCAATAAAAGATTAAGAACAACTTTAAAGTAACAAAATACAATAATACCATGCCTGCCGATTCTGGCTGGAAATTTGTGATCCGTGATTTAAATACATATTTCCTGAAAAATAATTAACTTGCTCTGTATGGAGAAAACCCTAAATCAAACTTACGAAACGTTGCAACGTTTCCTGAACTCCTCACTTTGCAGCCTCAGAAGGCTCTTAAACACAAATGGCTACGGAAGGAAGCCAGGGAGAAAGACAAGGAGTGAACCTCACAAAATAAGGGGTGTTGAGATCAAGCACAAGGAGCCACAAAGACACATTCTCAGCATGGTGCCACCATTCATAAAAGTGGGCTTGGTGAGGCTGGGGGTTCTGTTACCTCAAGATAATGTTGGCAATGCTTCCAACTTTTAAAAATAAATACGGGGCACCTGGGTGGCTCCGTCGGTTAAGCATACGACTTTGGCTCCGGTCATGATTTCACGATTCACGAGTTCAAGCCCTGCATCCAACTCTGCGCTGACAGTGCAGAGCCTGTTTGGGATTCTCTCTCCCTCTCTCCCTCTCCCTGACCCTCCCCCACTCTCGCTCTCATTCTCAAAATAAATACATAAACTGTAAAATAAACAAATAAATAAGTCTGCAGGCCAATGAAACCAACTTCTTCAGGTTAAAATTCAAAACGGGAATACCAGGAAATGTTGGCCTCAAGACTGGAGAGTTCCTCCCTCATGCACAATTGGTGAAAATGCAAACTGGGACAGCCACTGTGGAAAACAGTATGGAGGTTCCTCAAAACATTAAAAATAGAACTACCATATGATCCAGAAACTCCACTACTGGGTATTTACCTGAAAAATATGCAAACACTAATTTGAAAAGATATAGGCACCCCTATGTTTACTGCAGCATTGTTCCCAATAGCCAAATTATGGAAGCAACCCAGGCGTCCACTTGATAGATGAATGGGATAAAGAAGAAGTGATACGTGCGCGCGCGCACGCACACACACACACACACACACACACACACGGGAATATTACTCAGTCATAAAAAAGGAAGAATTCTTGCCATCTGCAACAACATGAACAGATCTAGAGGCTATAATGCTCAGTGAAATAAGTCGGAGAAAAACAAATGCCATATGATGCCACTTATGTGTGGAATTTAAGAAACAAATGAAGAAAAAAAAAGAAACCAAAAAACAGACTCAACTCCAGAGAACAAACTGATGGCGACCCAAGGGGAGGTGGGTGTAGGGATGGTTGAAATAGGTGAAAGATTAAGAGTCTACTTATCCTGGCGAGCACTGTATAATGTATAGGATTGGTGAATCATTATATTGTACACCTGAAACTAATATAACACTGTATGTTAACTATACCAAAATTATTTTTTATTTAAAAAATTTAAAAATGATAAAAATATTGAGAGATCTTAAAGTTACCTAATAATCACTTGTGTTCCCTGGAATGAATGATGAGGCCCAGGGGCACTGAGGACCCTGGACAAACCCCAGAACTGCCTATAACACACCAGGCTCCCAGTGCCCCACGGATGTGTCACATACACTAAGCAAACACATCTGAGCCAGCCCCCAGCGTAGGAATGGGGGCAGCTTGTGCAAGTTCAAGAGACCAGTGAGCAGATCTGAGGTCAACAGACTGTGCCAAGCCGTAATCCTCCTAAATAATGCCACATTGTCAAAAAGATGGCCGAAGCCACTTTAAGATCAGCACAAAAACAAGTTACCCGGCAACATGGGCTAATACTTTGGTGGTCTCCATCGCATTCAAATTGGTGTCTGACATAATTACACACATCAATTTAATACTCTAGCTGTTAGAAGTCAGGAAGAGGAAAACCTTGCTAGGAGGGGTTTGAGGGGCGACTCAGTCGGTTAAGCATCTGACTCTTGGTTTCGGCTCAGGTCACGATCTCATGGTTCATGAGCTCAAGCCCCACATAGGGCTCTGTACTGACAGAGAGCCTGCTTGGTATTCTCTGTCTCCCTCTCTCTCTCTGCCCTCCCTCCCCCCGCTCGATATCTGTCTCTCACACAAAAATTAACTTTTTTTTTTTTTTTTTTCAAAAAAGAGGGATCTGAGACTAGAAGAGGCAGAGGCCTGGGGGGCGGGGGCGGAAGCACTTCTGAAGGGCAGGTAATGTTCTATTTCTTGACCTCAGTGTTGTTATACAGCTGTATGCAGTCTGGGCAAATTCATCAAGCTATATACTTAAGAGTACTTTTATATATCTATAATATATAATAAACAACATAATATATAACACTTTAAGCTACAAGTAAAAGGTGTAGAGACAAAGAAAATTTCAAAAATTGTATTTCTATCAAATTTGCAAAACCCTTAAAACACTTCTAACAGATCCATCCAACACTCATAACTAAGCTGGTCAGTTAGTTTAAGCCACTTAGCTAAGCTATTCAAAAACGGAAAGGTTGCCTATAATCTTCCTTCTAGCCTTACTAGTCTTCCAGAAGAGAATATGCTTTGTGAGCTGTAATTTGTGTGATGAGATGAATTCTTTAAAAATCTGTATGGAAACCAGCTCTGGAATCTGAATTATATGTAAATACCTTAGGGGACTCTTATCACCTAAAGACTATTTAGCACAAGAATAATCACTTCCAAATTACTTTCCAGTGCTTGCTTCTCACCTTCCCTTATCACAATGCTGAAGCCAGAGGCAAACCCACCAGCCCTGTGATCCCTGCCCTCTCCACTCCTCGGGCTCCCTCCTCCCTCCACCCTTCCCCGGGGCTGAACCCACAACCTCTGATCAGATCGTCTCCCCTGCTTTGCTACATTATCAGCACCATATGATGTCTCCACCACCTTCACCCTCACCCTGGCCCATCTCTGTCACCACAGTTACCTCCCCAACACTCCTTCCTCCCCAAGGTCAAATGCGCCTCTCCCTGCCCCACCAACACATCTTCGTGAGTAACCTGAACCCAAATGTGGCATCACAGAAGCCAGACTCACGGGACCTTCCCTCCGCCCATGGCTCCGTCTCACCCCATCCTTAAAATCTTCTCTCTTTCAAACATCAGAGGCTTTTTGTCCCTAGAACATTTTGTCCTTAATCCTGTCGCTGCCCCAGCTATTTCTCCTTTTCCTTTCCCTTTCCTTCCTTGGGCATTTCCTGAAATGCACCGTTAGCAATCTCTTCTCTGCATGTCCTCTTTGATAGGTTTACACTCACGTGGCTGGCCCCAGGGACTGTTTATGTCCATCCCTGGAGTTCTGGGAGCCACTCCCCAATGAACAGAACTGCACTGGCTCACGCTGTAAATCCACTTGTTAGACAATAACACGGCTTTCTCCAACAACTGATCTGAAGCACCACCGACTGAACAAGTCGTTCCTCCAGGATCATTCAGGACCATCTGTGTTAATAAAATGCCAATTTGGTGAATACTCCGGAACCAAGGTAAATTCAATACATCCTGAAGAGCAAATTACCAAAGAAGAGAGTAGTCTAGAAGCCCGAACAATGGCCAGGACTTTGAAAGTGTTCATGAAGTGATGTGAGCTACCTTTATAAATACTGCAGAATATAACTGCTTTGTTTCAGTGAAACAGTTTGGCACCAATGAATAACTAATACATATGGAAAGAACAGTATCTAGAATCAGACAAACTAGGTTTGAGTCTCCACTAATGCTGAGTTCACCAATCCTACCTATAGTGTTTCCATCTATAAAAGGAGGAAAAGAACACATGCCTCACAGGTTTGTTAGATTAAAGTAGATAATGCACGGCTGCAATACTGATGCCTGGGCTCCACTGAGATTCTAAACTAACTTGTCTGGATATAGGCTGGAATTTTACATTTTCCCAGGTGATTTAATGTGTACAAGGTCAAGAGCCACTGAACAAAACCGTGGCAAGCTTTCAAACCACATGTCAGTTATTCATATAATTATTAATAATATGGCCTAGAAGGGGTGCCTGGGTGACTCAATCAGTTAGGCATCCTGTCTTCAGCTCAGGTCATGGTCTCGCAGTTTGTGGGCTCCAGCCCCACGTGGGGCTCTGTGCTGACAGCTCAGAGCCTGGAGCCTGCTTTGGATTCTCTGTCTCCTTCTCTCTCTCCCCATCCCCCACTTGTGCTCTGTCTCTCTCTCTCTCTCTCTCTCTCTCTCTCTCTCTCTCAGTAATAAACATTTAAAAAAATCTTTTTAATAATAATAATACGGCCTAGAAAAATAAGAATTCAGAGTTCTAGGCATAAACAAGATTAGGCACATAAAAGAAATCAAGCTAAGGCAGGTGTTTTAATAATCTAGAAGAAGCTTAAGTGAACACTGGTTTGAGGGCACATTAAAAACAAACATGCTTGGGGCGCCTGGGTGGCGCAGTCGGTTAAGCGTCCGACTTCAGCCAGGTCACGATCTCGCGGTCCGTGAGTTCGAGCCCCGCGTCGGGCTCTGGCCTGATGGCTCGGAGCCTGGAGCCTGTTTCCGATTCTGTGTCTCCCTCTCTCTCTGCCCCTCCCCCGTTCATGCTCTGTCTCTCTCTGTCCCAAAAATAAATAAAAACATTGAAAAAAAAATTTTTTTTAAAAACAAACATGCTTTCTTGTTCCTGCTTTTCTCAGCAGTAAAATTAAAAAAAAAAAAAAAAAAAAAAAAAAAAAGTAGTTCCCAGGAATAAATTAAGGACTCTATACATCAAGTGGTGTTCATGAAGGTCACCCATAGTTAAGCAGCAGGAACTATGAACTGTTGATGTGAATTTCCAGGACCTGAAGATCCAACCAGCTGCTAATATAATAATCACCTAATGGGCCACTTTAGCAAAATATTCATACTCTCATCTAAAAATTTATTTTTCAGCCACTGAAATCTGCACTTGGCATTAAAGACACTAACACTTGCTCTTATCAGTTTTGTCACTTTGTGATACTTTTAAGATTTTTTTGGATCCTGAAAAAATATTCTAGAAGGTTCTATGAGGCCTTTTTTTTTTAATGCTTATTTTTAAGAGAAAGCAAGCAAGCACGTGCACACGAGTGGGGAAGGGGCAGAAAGAGAGGGAGACAGAGAATCCAAAGCAGACTCTGTGCCATCAGTGCAAAGCCCAATGCGGGGCTCAAACTCACGAACTGTGACATCATGACCTAAGCCGAAGTCATGACCCAAGCCAAAGTCAGACACGCAACCAACTGTGCCACCCAGGTAACCAACTGTGTCACCCTTCCTACAGGAAAACACTGCCAAAGAAAAAAAGGAAAAAAGACCCACAATGAACAAGCTGAATAATCTACAGTGAAAAACAAAAATATGAAAGAAAAACAAGCAAAACAAAATGAGGGCAGCCACCCTAGGAAAGAACATAGAGCTAAATTCAAAAGGGCAAGTTATGTGATCCATATTCTCCAGAAGAGAGTCAATGGAAATTTAATTACGAATTTTCACGTAATAAAATTTTAAAGCTGTTTCCTGTAATACGTATAAACATTCTCATTTATCATCCACATGATACAAATACGCACAATGAAACAAAACAACGGAACAAGTGCTCATTTCACACTTACTGTGATTCGTCCATTCAAAGGTGCATTTTTTTTTCACATTCTAAGACACCTGAAATTAGGTTGCATTTAACAACCAACAGTGTCTCCTGGCTTAAGTGGCAGTGCTTTCGACTCATGATTTTTCTTTCTCAGAGGTACAGAAAAATAAATGGTCCATCATCACACGGTTGATGGCATCTTAGGTTCAATGACATAGCACACTAGTAATCGGCAGTAATATTACTATGTCAAAGCTTTATGCTGGCAAGGAGCTAATAATCGAAGCAGGGAAACAAGACGGATACACAAAAACTTAGACTGACAATAATAAAAATTAGTTACTAATACGGGCAAATGACAGAAAGTGCTAAAAGAAGAGGAAGCAGAGGGCATTTGTACAGGTTTTTCTTAAGATTTAATTTTTTTATAAAGTTAATTTACTTATTCTAAGAGAGACAGACAGTATGTGAGCCAGGGAGGGGCAGAGAGAGAGAGAGAGAGAGAGAGAAGGAGGGAAGGAGAGGGAGAGAGGGAGAGAGGTAGAAAGAGAGACAGAGAATCCCAAGTAGGCTCTGGTCTGTCAGTGCAGAGCCGGATGCACGGCTCGAACTCACAAACCACAAGATCATGACCTAAGAGCTGGACTGAGCCACTCAGGCACCCCTAAGATTTTTTTTTTTAAGTACTCTCTACACACCTAACTTGGAGCTCAAACTCACACCCCTAAGATCCAGAGTCACATGCTCCACTGACTGAGCCAACCAGGCGTCCTGCATTTGTGCAGTTTAATTCTGTCACAGCACAGTCACAGAGCCTTTGGAGGGGCCTACGCTGCGACACAGATCAACAGGAAAGACCCCAAACGGGGTAAAGCCAGGACTCCGATGAAGTCCCTGCACACATGGCCTCCTCTGAAGTGCTCTCAGGTGGCTCTACCTTCTCTTATATAAACACTGACAGGCTCCTACTATGTGCCACAGACGGCACCTGATTTCTGGGATCTGGAGACACTGTCCCTGACCCGAGTTGCTCAGAATTAAAAATAAATCCCTACAGGAGCTGCAGTACAAGATGATCAATTCTGGAGATGGCTGCACAACGTGAATGTACTTAGCGCCAATCCATGGTGCACTTAAAAATGGTTAAACGGTAAATCTTGTGTCATGTGTATTTACCACAACAGCCAATCGATCTATCAGCAACTGGTACGACAGGCAGTACAGAAACAAGGAAAACGGCTGCAGCACAAAGGAGGGGCAACGCTGGGTAACAGCAGAGGGGAGGCCCCAGAAAAGAGCCCAGTTCTCCAGCCCCCATCCTCTCACCTCCAGATCATACCACCAGTGCCCAGGAAACAACGTCCCCACATCCACAGTGTGGCCGAGATTCCCAAAGCCACACACCCTCTGTCTCCTGGGCTCTGAATCTTTAAAGATGTGCATAGGGTAGAGACCTCCTTCTGGGTAAACACCTGTCCAGAAGGAGAGATGGAACAGTACATAACCAGACAGCAGGGCTGGGAAAAACATCAGCCCTGGCCAGATTCTCTCTTTCTGGAAAACAGCTCAACTATACAAACCATAAATCTATTTTGCAAATCCCAACACAGAGAGCATTATTTCGAAATAGTTACTCTGGAATGCATTCTGGTTTACACACACACACACAGGGTTTTTTTTTGTTTTAAAGTCTATCCTTTTTGACCCAGTTATTCTCCTTCTATAAACCCATCCTAAAGGAAATAACTAGAAGTTCAAACATCTATGTACAAAGTGGTTCATCATAGCATCATATATAATGGCAAGAATAGGGAGCAATAGATACCAAACAATTAAAGGATGACTTGAAAAATTCTGCCCTACAAAGGAATACTATGCATTCCACAAAAAAACATTTTAAAGAATATGTAATAGTGGGGCGCCTGGGTGGCTCAATCGGTTGAGCGTCCGATTTCAGCTCAGGTCATGGTCTTGCAGTTCATGAGTTCGAGCCCCACATCAGGCTCTGTGCTGACAGCTCAGAGCCTGGAGCCTGCGTCAGATTCCGTATCTCTCTCTCTCTCTCTCTCTCTCTCTCTCTCCCCCCCACCCCCGCTCACGCTCTGCCTCTGTCTCTCAAAACAAATAAATATTTAAAAAAATATATGTAATAGTATGAGAAATGTTTGCCAGAAAATAAGAATTATAAGATGCAAAAGTATATAGATAGCATGATCCCATTTTATGAAAAAAAAATTCAAATCTATTATATATACAAGTATGTACATTTCCTAGAAGCCTGGAAAAATATATAACAAACTCTTCACAAAATAGTTAGATGCTAGAAATAAAGATGCTTAATTTCTTCTAAATGTATTTCCATACTCTACAAAGTACATATAAATGAGTATTATTTGCCACCAGAGACAAACCTTTCTTACCCCAGCACAGAAGGAATCAACATTGCCAGGAACTCAGACTCAGATGCTATTGAGATTGATTGATTGATTGATTGATTGATTTAGGAGGGTGCAAGTGAGTGAGGGGCAGAGAGAGAGGAGAGAGTGGGGAAAAGAGGGAGAGAGAAAGAATCCCACACACGCTCCATATGGTCAGCATGGAGCTGAAGGGGGGCTTGAGCTCACCCCAAGCGGGGCTCAAACTCACAAACCATGAGATCATGACCTAAGCGGAGATCAGATGCTTAACCTACTGAGTCATGCAGGAGCCCCTACTGTTTTAAATGACAATCATCTCCAGGGATTCAAGTTAAGATGTAGTTTTGAGGTTCAACCACATGGAGGTGACTGATTAAGATCTTCGAGAAAGTAGTGGGGGTATGAAAAGGAGTTCTGAATTCTGTTTCAGAAGGAGGAAACAGGTAAGAGGCAGTAAAAAATAAAAGCCCAGCTTGGCACCGAGGAAGGCACTTGTTGGGATGAGCACTGGGTGTGGTATATAAGCGATGAATCACGGGAATCTACCCTCAAAACCAAGAGCGCATTGTACACGCTGTATGTTAGCCAATTTGACAATAAATTATATTTAAAAAGGGGGGGGGAGGAAGCCCAGCTTTATGAAGTTCAGGTTACCAAACTCACCAAATCATTATTTATCCTAGTTCATTTGATTATTTACACAATCGTTCATTCTTTCATAGAATCATAATTTCAATCATCCATTTAATGATTTAACACATGTTTATTGACAGCCAGATACGGTGCTAGATGGTGATATAAACACACATCTCTACCCTCCCGAAGTTTCCAATCTAGTTAAAAACAACTATAGCACAGAGTAGCCAGTGCTATAATAGGGATGCACATAGAGTAAAGGTGTCTAAACCATTCTGGTATTCCTGGAAGGCTTCCTGGAGGATGTGATATCTGTCCTGCGATTTTTGAGGGAAGAGTAAAATCAGGCAAAGGACAAGAAAGAGCACTCCAAGCAGAAGGAACAGCATAGAAACAGCATGTAAAAAAGGCACAGATGCACAAAAGAACCCAACATGGTTCCCCTTATGGGGAATGACCATATGGCCAGGACAGTGTGGTAGGAGGAGAGGCAGGAAAGGGGGAAGAGGCCATTAACACAGGCAGACCGCAGAAAATGAAGACGGAACAGGAAGACTGCCATCTGGGGCATCACATTGCCCTTCTGATCAAATGAACTTAGTGAACACACTAACGAGGACACGAGCCAAGAGGCTTACAAAGAATACTGCAGAAATCCGAAGTCAATTTCTAAACCTTGACCATACCAGCTACTTTGTTAAAGCACATAACCCTCAACCCAACTCACCCCCCATATCATTTGCCGTCTCCTCTTTATTTGCATTGCCCCTCTACTCTCTCTCCTTTATCCACCTTCTACTATTCGGTCTTTCTTCTGCTGCTCACTTTCTCTCCAAGTACCCATGCACTTCACCATGGGCATCTACATGAAAGTGTGTCTGTACTTATACATGTATTTCCATGTATATATATCTATATGTGCATCTCAGTACATACTGCTATTAACCTGGAAACTTGTACACACAATGCTTCTTGATATACTGACGTGTCTGCATATTTTGTATTTGTGAAAATGTCTATTAATGCATATTTCTGCCTTTTCTCATCTTTGCATGAGTGTTCTCCTCTGAATATCCATGCATGTTTATCTCTGATTATGGTTTTGCACATTGGCACCTGCAGGCCTCACACATGCAGAACATGGGAGCAGACGTTGGTTTCAGCCTCCCCCAGTCTTGCCTTGGGGAACGCTGCCTCCACCATGGTTTATGATCTAGGAACATCGGTTGCCCAAGATGCCCATTCTCTCCTGGCCAAGGAATGGGCACCAATCCTAAGCCACGGGCTCTCTCCCCCAGATTTGAATCTTGACAGAATAATAAAAAGACTAAAACTCATCCTGCTGGCTGTGCCCTGAAGGAACAGTCACCACTCCTACAGTCTGGATCCTGAAGATGCAGGCCCTGGGGCATCTTGTCAAGGCCACAGAAGTAGAAATTGACATATACATGTGATTATTTATATAACTTCCCAGCTGTAAAGTTCTCTAACTCAGGAACTATTTTACAATCTGTCACATACTTCCCATGATGACAACTTCACCTGGGACTGTCATTTAAAACTGTACTTCTGGGGTGGCTGGGTGGCTCAGTTGGTTGAGCGTCCGACTTCGGCTCAGGTCATGATCTCACGGTTTGTGGATTCGAGCCCTGTGTTGGGCTCTGTGCTGACAACTCGGAGCCTGGAGCCTGCTTCAGATTCTGTGTGTGTGTGTGTGTGTGTGTGTGTGTGTGTGTGTGTCTGTCTGTCCGTCCCCTCCCCTGTTCACACTCTCTCTCTCAAAAATAAACATTTAAAAATTAAAAAAAAAAAAAAAACTAAAAGAATACCACAAATCATGACCATGAACAACTAGAAAAAGTACCATGCACCCATTCATTCACTCACTCACTTACTAGTACAAGACACTGTGTTGGGCATCATGGAATAAAAAGATGATTCTAATGGGATTTACACTATGGGGGAAAAGGGAAAGGGAGGGATCATGGTGGAGAGGCCCAAACAGCACAGGGTCAAAGGTCTTTACATTTATTTCCCATAAAAAGCCTGCAGTTAAAACCCATATCTTGTAAATGGAGAAAATATAATCATTGTTATGATTGTTTTTAACCCTGACATTGGCTATCAGTTATTTTAGCATGAAATAGGTCTTGAAAGTTTGGTTGCAAAATAAGATTGAAATTTATGTTGTTAGACATTAATTTTTCTCGATTAGAGGATCCATTAACAAATGTATTTACAGAGTTATGTAAATTTTACCATCAAAGAGTCATAAGTTAGTTAAATTCCTAGGAGCTGACCTGCTGTGTCAAAGGGCATGAGCCACCCTCACTTGTAATGATCACAGAGCAACTGCAGGGAACCGTGCCTCTGAATCAGATATGACCCTTCTTTAAACACTAGCTTTGAGGACTACCCATGTTCAATAGCAAATGCCATGGCCGCATGGTTTCAGGTCAGTTCTCAGGACTACAGGGCAGAGGCCAAGAAGACTGCTGATCCCCTGACATGGATAAGATCTGGTCGTGTTAGAGGATTCAGCTTACACTACAGAACTTAATCCAAGAGAGACAAATCAAAGCAGGAATTAGAGTGATGTCCCCACTCCAACTGGTCGAAGGCTTACTGGGCCACTGGGGTCCAGGAGAAACAGAATTTGTCTCCTGGAGACCTATGGCTTCTCAGATAGCGTGATATGTCAAAAAATACAGACTAAAATGTTTCCAACACCAGCAAGGGGCTGAACCTCCCAGACACCCCAGGCTGGAGCCCAAGGTGCAATGGCAGGCACCTCACAGTTTATCTGGAACCTTCTGGGGTAAAGCTGTTCCTTCCATATTGAGTGTGCTTTTCTCAAGAAACGCTTTCTAAGGCGCTGCAGGACTCGACAGACATGTGGAGGTGCCTTCTGGATTTTCCAAAGAGATCAAGCTATTCGGAAGATGTACTCTTATGAATCAAAATCTCTAAGAACGTGAATGATAAACACTGGGAAATTGCAGGAGCACTACAGATCCCACGATATGGGCAAAAAGGTGGATGGGACACAAAGTGCAGTCTCTTCCGGAAGTTCATCATAACCTCTCTCCGTGTAGTTCTGTGGACAGACGGGCCCCTCGCAGGCCAGCAGTACAGCCTGAAGAGCAGGAGCCATCTGCCCTTGGCTCTGATCCAGGTGGCAATCAATCCCCACATCCTGTCCTCCACCAAAACACAGTGGAGTCTCCTCCGGGAGCACAGGTAAAATCCCATTCTAAGTTGTCCTAGGAGCAGGCTCAAGACTCGACGTTTGGCACTTGAAGGGGACCTTGAATAGGCACCCAATGAAAGAGCAAAGAACATCTGTAAGGTCGCAGGGAGTCGCTTGACACTCTTCAAGTCTATGATGGAAATGCTGCTGAGAGCACTGGGGAATTCTCGGGAGACTGAGGCAGTCCCAGCAGCTGGACAGAAAATGGATCTAGGAGACTTTTATCATGGGTTCACAGAGCCGCTCTGGGATCAGCCCCACAGTGTACCTTCTCTACCTGCCACAGAAACCCCCACAGGGCCAAGGGAGTGTGCTGCGGCACACAAGTGGTCCTCACCTGCATAGGCCCTTAACCACTCAACAATCCCTTCAGAGTTTCCTGCTCTCCTCCTTCTGTCGTGATGCACAGATACTACAATCAGACAACTTTTTCATGGAGCCCAAAGTGCTCCTGCCGCGTCACACTTAAATGATAATCACAGCACCATCAAAAAGAAAAAAGAGACCATCGGGCATTAACTTCCTCAACAGCATGATCCTCCCAGGCTCACCAGCACCCACCACTCTTTCCCTCCCACCTGCCTCCGTAGAAGAGGCGCCAACTTTCCTGCCCAAGGAGTCTGAATCCCTCCTCCCACCCCCCCCCCCCCGTTACTAGCTGTGTGACCTGAGGCAAGTTACTTATCTCCTTGGATGCTGCTGACTTCTTCATCTGTGAAAGGGAGTTAATCATTGTTTGTCAGAATTAAATAAATTAACACAATTAATACATGTTGAGCACCTACAAGAATGCCCGGCATATGGGAAATGTACATTAAATATTACTTAGCTGTTATCATGCCTATTGTTATCATTTATTGCTGTCCACTCTGAGAACTCGCTCCAGTAATGGTACCTTTCCATTTCCTCTTCATTTTCAACCATTTTGGGCTTGTAGTAATCTCCAAAGGTGACCACCATCAATTCATAAGTGTATGCTATTCCATCCATCAATGCGTAGTTCCTATTCCCTCCTGCCCCTTGAGTCTGGGCTGGTCTTGTGAGTTGTTCTGACCAACAATATGCAAAAGAGTCAACACTGTGGCTGCTTCTTTTTAGTTTTTTTAATTTTATTTAAATCCAAGTTATTTAACATATAGTGTAATAATCATTTCAGGAATAGAACTTAGTGATTCATCACTTACGTATAATACCCAGCGCTCATCCCAACAAGTACCCTCCTTAATGCCCATCACCCATTTAGCCCATCCCCCCACCCAACACCCCACCAGCAGCCTTCAGTCTGTTCTCTGTATTTAAGAGTCTCTTATAGTTTGTCCCCTTCTCTGTTTTCATCTTATTTTTTCTTCCCTTCCCCTATGATCATCTGTTAAGTTTCTCAAATTCCACATATGAGTGAAATCATATATTTCTTTCTAACTGACTTATTTTGCTCACATAATACATTCTAGCTCCATCCACGTTGTAGCAAATGGCAAGATTTCATTCCTTTTGATCGCCGAGTGATATTCCAGTGTATGTATATGCCACATCTTTATCCATTCATCTGTTGATGGACATTCAGGGTGTTTCCAGACTTTGGCTATTGTCGACAGCCTGGCTTCTTTGGGCTCTTCCCAGACTTTGGCTATCGTCAACAGTCTGGCTTCTTTGGGTAACTTTCAAGCTCAGGATCTTAAGAGAACTGGCAGCTTCTGCTTCATCCCTCCTGGAAGGCTGCCGCCAAATATGAAGTCCTACTGCCCTGAGGCCACTATGCTTTGAGAAAGCCCAAGACAGTCACATGAGAAGAGAGAGGGAGGGCATATGGAGCACCAAGAAACTGGATACATGAGTGAAACCCTCTTAAACCTTGCAGCCCAATCCCGGTACGAACCACCAACAGCCCAATTAATGGCTACAGGGAGAAGAATCACCCATCTGAGCCTTGTCCAAATTCCTGACCCACAGAATGATGAGAAATAATAGATCATTATTGTTTCAAGCCATTCAGTTTGGGGCTTGATTGTTACACAGCAAGAGATGACTGAACAATGCTCCTCTTTAGCCCTAAAAGAATGCTCCAATCTTATATCCCACCTTAAAAACAAAATATCCCACACAGTTCCTTGATCCTTATTGCTTCCTTTGTATCATCATTGCATCCTCTATTACAGCAGTGACCATGCTGTTGTATAGTTATTTATGTATAGGACCATCTCTCCTACTTGACTGAGTTCCTTGAGGGTCATGACTGACTGCCATATTTATTTTAGTACCCCAACATCTAGCACAGGGTGGTGAGAGCTCAGAAAATGTCAGCTGGCAAATGCACACATGTATGATGAATGGGACCTCCATATAACCGGGTCTACCTCCAGGCATGCATTCTGGCACTGGAAACCCCAAGACAAAGATGGAATGGAGAAATTTCCAGAACTACACAAAATGCAAAAGGTACAGGAAAGAGATAAAGGGAAGTAACAGCATGGTGGAGTCTGAGGCCACACGTTGAAATCTGCTGAGATTTGGGGGTTGTTTCCGCAGCACGACCAGCTTATCCTGACAGAATACATATTCTACATGTGGTTTTCCTCTCAGGAAGAAGTGAATCCTGAATTGCAAAGAGGGAGAAGAAGAACTTGAAGCTTGTCAATGAGTAAAATCAATATAAACTGTGATGAAAAAAAAAAAAAATAGGACAGCTTCAGGCCTAAGATTTCTTGATATTATTTAGAAGGTTAAACTTTAACACCAGATCCAGGCAAGAACTCCAGGTTTTAATACGCTGTATTTTGTGAAGAACTAGAAAGGCCTTGGGCATATAAAACAATGGAAGCAGGACAGTGAGGTGCACCGGTTGAGTTTTGAACAAGCTATTTCTTTTAAGGCATCAACTTACTCCCACCGAAATTTCAAAGTTAATGAGAAATTGATTTTAAACCAGTGGTCGACACCGATTTACTAGCAAAGAGAATGTATTACAACCACACGCTTTGCTGTCAGAAACAAACCACAGAAAAAAAGTGTAGTCGAAACAAAGTAGAAATATTATCAAACCCACAAGGATCCGATCCAGAACGCGAGAGAGGAAATGGAGTACAAAAATGTCACTTGGTGTTAAGAAAAATATTATTCTCTGGGCTGGAAGTCAGGGAATACAGGCTAGGCTCATAATATTAACTTTCTGAAACTTTTTATTTTTAAACTTTCTCATTTGTAATCTGCTGAGATCAAACAAAACGACACTTCCACGCACCACTGTAACTTTCAAAAGCCTGTTCCTTCATTCCGAGTAACCAATATGGTGAGCACCTTCTATGTGAGGCTGTCAGGGACCAAGGGAACAAGACCCGAGTGAAAAACATCAAGCACCTGGGGCGCTTTCTGCTGGCTGTTAAACACACCTCTCTTACGGAGCAGAAGGCCAACCTCACACACACTTCGCGCTTGAACTAGAGGACCCGGCTCCAAAAAGCACCAATAAGCTGCCTCCGTTGCCTACTAATATCGACCAATCAGGACAAGGCCCTTCCAACCAATCAGGGGAAGGGAACGGTCTCCATCCAAGCAGCGCCTCCCCTACTCTAAGTTAACGCTGTGTCTCCCTTCGGCTGAAGCTGTAGTCGCAATAAAGCCTTGTCTGTGCCTTTGACTTTTGGGTCCAGCCTCGTTTCTATCACTGTGGGGGGCCTTAGGCATGCCCGCACAGCTAGGGCTTCTGTCACGGGCAGGGGCCACAGGTGACCCCGACTGCAACGCTCCATCCAAAGAGTTCACTCCACCAAGCAAGCAAAACCTCTGAGTAGACGTTTTAACGGTAGAGTCATTCTCTAGCGTGGACCCAGAGCGAAGGAAACCCTGGTTGGGGTGCACATCCCCACCTCAGGGGTAGGAAGGCTCTCACTAGTTGTGTGACCTTGAGCAAATTAGTGAACCTCTCTGATCTTTACCTTCTCATCTGTAAAATGGAGATCATAACAGCACCTACCTCCCGGAGATAGTGTCTAGATTAAAAAAAGATACACTGTGCCTAGCACGATGTTTGGCACATGGCTAGCACTCTCTAATGGTTGGGTATTGTTCATCATTCCCAGGTCAGCCCTGAGATTTCTGCAGGATAGAAGCAGAAAAAGGAGTGCAAAGGGGGCCTCAGCTGACAGTCCCCAATGCCAATTAGCAATCAAAGAAATGCAACTGTAAAGGAGTCGGGCAAAGATAATAAAGATTCGTAATAGCCTGTATGATGGAGGTCGTAGAAGCAAAACCCGTACTCTGAATCATTGCTAGAGAGAAGGTAGCTTGCTTCAACCTTTCTAGAGAGCAATTTGGCAATATGTATCAAATGTTAATATACGAATACTGCCTGGTCCAGCAATTCTATCTCTGGGAATGTATCCATCCTATAAGGAAATAATTAGAAAAGTACGTAAAGGCAGATATACAAAGATGCTCACAGCAGTGTCTTTTATCACAGCAAAAGCTGAAAGCCACGGAATTACCCACGAACGGAGAACGGGCTAAATAAAGTATAGAACATCCACAGCGTCAAACAAAATCATAATGTGGATCTACATTTCCTAACAACGTAAAGATTCGATGATAAAGTGTGAAGTGCAAAATAGCAAGTTAGCAAACAACATGGCGAGGATGATACCGTTACTTTGCGTGTATGTGTATGTGCCTGTACGTGTGAAAAAGAAGTCTGAGAGGAAAACCACCAAAATGTCATAATGGTTATCTCTTAGTGATTTTCACTTTCCAACGTACATCTTTTTGTACCATCTGAATCCATTTAATGTGCAATCGACTTTACATTTGAAGCTTCATCATATCGCTCCTCTGCTCAAAACCCTCCCGCCGCTTCCCACCTCACCTGGAGTAATGCCCAAGCCCTCGCGAGGGCCCACGAAGCTCCATCCCAGCGCCCACTTCCTCTACCCCCAGCACCCACCTGAGCACCTGCTGATCCCCACCCCCACCTACTCACCTTTGAGCATCTGGGCCTCCTCCCCATCCCCCAACACCAGGCATACTCCCGCCTTTACGTTGGCTACTTCGTCTGCTGGGAACAGTTTCCCTAAATACCTGCTTGGCCCATGTGCTTACCTCCTTCAAATCTTTGATCAAATGTCATCATCGTGGGTGAACTGAGTCCTCCCCAAATTCCTATGTTGAAGTCCCCACCCCCAATACCTCAGAATGTGACCTTATGTGATTAGTTAAGATGAGGTCATAGTGGAAGAGGAGGATGGCCCCTAATCCAATGGAACTGTCCCTGTAAAAAGGAGAAATCTGAACACAGGCAAGCACACAGGGAGAAGGCCACGTGAGGATCAGAGGCTTACGGCCACAAGCCAAGGAATAGGGGACATGCCTGGAAACGCCCTCCCTGAGCGCCTTCGGAGGGAACATGGTCTTGCCGACCTAGATCTGGGACTTGTAGCCTTCAGAGAACCATGTGCCAATAAACTGTTGTTTAAGCCACTCAGTTGGTGGCATTTTGTTACGGCACACTCTAGCGAACTAATAGACTCACCTTCTCAATGAGGCCTCCCTAACCACCCAGATTAAAACTTCAATTCCTCACTCCCAAGCCCTCTCCCTGCTCTCTATTCCTTCCTGTGCTTATCACGGAGTCACACAGCATACAGTCAACCCGATGTATCCCCAGGACCCGCCACAGTGGCCAGTCACTCAAGAAAGGGTTGAAGAGTGAATGAGCAAACCACACAGAGGGACACAGGTAAAGTCTGCCCTGATGAAGCCTGCGGTCTAGTGGATGGAGACAGCGAATAAACAGACATATGCAACGTGTGGATAAGCACCACGGAGAAAAATAAAGCAGAATCAGGAGCAAGGAATTATGAAGGAGGTTACTGAATTTTTAAAACTTAGTTAGAGAAAGCCTCCCTGACCGCATGAGACCTGAGCAGACCTGAAGGGATACAGTAAACCATGCAGATAATATCAGAGATAAGAATGTTCTAGGCAGAGGGAACAGTACATACACATTATTGCCATGAACACATAATATTTTTATAATCGGGAAAAAAACCAACAAAGCTACTATAATCCTGAAAATGCATACAAATATTTAAAAGCCCCGTTTCCAGGGGCGCCTGGGTGGCTCAGTCAGCTGAGCGTCCAACTTCGACTCAGGTCATGATCTCACGGTTCGTGAGTTCAAGCCCTGCATCGGGCTGTCTGCTGTCAGCACAGAGCCTGCTTTGGATCCTCTGTACCCCCCTCTCTCTGCCCCTGCCCTGCTGGAATTCTCTCCCTCAAAAATGAATAAAATACTTGAAAATAAATAAATGCCTCATTCCAAGGACTAGGAAGAAGAATCTGATTTTACAAAGTCCTAAGGCTCTATTCAGCCTCTATTTAGGCCCACGTCGAAAACTCCAACCCTACACCCCCAGTCCAGTCCCCGAACCCATCCTCCATCAAACAGTTGCCCAGGAGAAAAACATTCAATAATACACAGATGGTGCCATGAGATGAGATGAAGGGAGAGGTAAAGGGAGAGGTAAAGGGAGAGGTGAGAGGAGAGGTAAAGGGTGAGGAGAGGGGTGATGGGTGAGGGGAGAGGTAAAGGGTGAGGTGAGGGGCGACGGGTGAGGG